>NC_044996.1:76276838-76356815 GCF_008728515.1 Papio anubis | reverse complement strand
AGGATTTTTTTACTGGTCTATCTGAAGTCCTCAAGTTTTTTTCTAGCTTGAGATCTTCTGTAATCTGAGCTTTCTCTCCTGCATAACCAATTTATTTCTCTCTAGTTGTTCATTCCCACCAGCACACAAACAAGAAAAAAAATGAACCCTCTCATGACCCAGCACACTTTCTGTTATGCCCAAATTTTCTGCTCATTATGACAGAAAAACTTCTTCAAAGGATCGTCTAAAGTCACTGTCTCCTACTTTCTTACCTCTGTTTCTAAACTTAATCCACTACAACTGGGTTTATGTTTCTAAAATTCTACTAAAATTACTCTTGTCAAAATCACTAATGGTGTCCATAGTACTACTGGGTAGAAACCTCTCTGTCTTCTATCTGGTTAATCTCTATTCTTTTTCCCAAAGTATTTTGTTCTCATCTTCTTGGCACCATGTCCACCTGGTCTTCTCCTAATTCACTTGCATCTCCTTTTCATTTTTCTTTACTAGTTTCTCTTTCTTTGCTCCATGTCTAAATGTTGGTATGTCCTCAGTTATGGTCCCAGGATACTTCTCGTTTTTATTCACATTCTCTCCCCAGAAAATCTTATCCAATCCGGTGGCTTTATACAGACCATCTATATAAGGATGAGTTGTATCTTTTAACTAAATTTCTAAATCCAGATTGGCATATCCAACTACTTAATTGACCTCACCACTTGCACCTTCAATAACCATCTCAAACTCAATGTTTCCAGCACAGAACTCTTGTTCCCACCACCAAACACACAAAACTTGCCCCTCCTCAAGTTTTACCCATCTCAGGAAATAAGGCAAAAAAGGAGTCATCCTTGATTCTTTACTTTTCATACAGGTTACATCTGATTTATAAGATTTTGCTATAAATTAATCCTTGAAGACATATCCCAAATCCATCTACTTCCCTCTACATTCACTGCTAACACTTTACAAAGATTATTTCTCTTACCTAGATTACCACAACAGCCTTCTCATACGTCTCCCTGCATATATTCTTGCCCCACTATTCTCCAAGAGTGGTCAGAGTCATTCTTTTAAAATATAACTTGGATCATTTAATGTTTTTATTTAAAGATGTCCAATAGCTTAATACTACTCTCAGAATAACATTAAACATTTTAATACAATTAACTAGACCCTACATAATCTGTCCCTACCCATTTCATCTCATGCCACTCTCTTTATCACTATGCTTCTGCCATACCAGCCTTTCTTCCATGTGACACTCCCTCTCGTTGTTCCCTCTGTCTGTAAATGTACCTCCACTAGATTTTATTTAGCTGAGCTCTTCTTGTCATTTGGATCTCAGCTTAATGTCACCCAGTTACTCTATATCATATCACCTTGTTTTCTTTAACCTTAACATTGATCATTAACATTTTTCTTTGTTTATTATCAGTGTGTTCCCATAACAAACTAGAATTTACGCTATGCAAGAATAAGGACTGTGTAAATCTTGTTCAACATTGTATTCCCTACCACTGGAACAGTGTCTAGCACTTAGTAAGTGCCATAAAGGCATAATTTTGATATATTTATTATTATATCTCCATGGCCTAGAATGGCATCAGACATATGTAAGTATTCAATAACTATTTCTTTGGAAAATAAATACGTAGTAAGAATGCAATAAATATTTGTTGGATGGATCCCTGTCTACCTAGGTTAAGTTCCCATTCAGACCAATTATTTGTCTTGGGAACAAGAATGCACAAAGTACAAGCATTAAAAATGTTCATAAGGTCCAAAGAGAAAGTAATCCACTAGACTTCATTCATTCTTTGCTTTTATTATTAGTCTTCTGCTGGTTAGAAACACAGGTTGTATTCTCTTTCTAGTAATGCTAGAAACAAGCCTTGTCATTCAGCTATTACCAGCTGAGGTATACATAACATCCTCACCCCATTCCCAGACACTATCATTGACCATTTCAAAAGAATAAGCTTATGTTTTTCCTGGAAGTATTAATACTTACAGAACGTGCCCAGTGCTAAAGAGAATACCACTGACCATCATCATGCTTATAAATATGCCACTTTTCACTTCTGGGTAAAGATGAAAGAGTAAATACATTTACCTTCATCTCCTTCCAAAAATTCACTTAAATAATAGAATGATACTTTAATAATACTTAAATAATAGAATGATACTTTTTTCATAAGACAGGAGATTTTGCGAGCATTATATGGTGAATTTGCCTCATACATAAAGAAAGATCTTAGGTATTGACATTGGGTATTTATTAAGGAAAAGTTCAAGTTAGATTATTCTATGATGAAGCCCACAGATTTCAAGCCTCAACAAACTGCACAAAGAATCTTTCCACAAAAAAATCTGTAAACTCAAAGATAGGTCATTTGAAATTATGCAATAAGAAGAGGAATGAAAAAGAAAGAAGGAGGCCTACAGGAACGATGGGCATCATCAAGAGAACTAATTTTTAGATTATAGGAGTGATAGACAGAAAAGATAGGGAAAGAGGCAAAAGCTCATTTAAAGAAATAATAGCTAAAAACTTCCCAAATCTGAGAAGAGACATCAAGGTACATACACGAATCTGAAAGAGTACAAATAGGTGCAACCCAAAGAGGACTTTGTTGAGACACATTATTATCAAATTATAATAAAAGAAACACATTAGTTTGCTTTGTTTTTGTCTTTCCAAGTTTTAGCTTAGGTTCAAGGGGTACACGTGCAGGTATTGTTGCATGGGTAAACTGCATGTCATGTGCGTTTTGTGTACAGATTATTCTATCATCCAGATAATGAGCATAGTACCTGATAGGCAGTTTTTTGATCCTCACCCTCCTTCCACCATCCATCCCTAAGTAGGTACTGATGTCTATTTTTTCCTTCCTTGTGTTCACGTGTACCCAATGTTATGATCCCAATGTCTCACTCTTACAAGTAAGAACATGCAGTATTTGATTTTTCATTCCTACATTAATTCACTTTGGATAATGACCTCCAGCTGCATCCATGTTGCTGCAAATGACATTATTTCATTCTTTTTATAGTTGCGTAATATTCTGTGGTGTAAATGTTTCACATTTTCTTTATTAAGTCTACTATTAATGGGAATCTGGGTTGATTCCGTGTCTTTCTTATTGTTAATAGTGCTTCAGTGAACATATGTGTGCATGTGTCTTTATGATAAAATGATTTATATTCCTTAGAGTACATAACCAGTAATGTTATTGCTGAGTCAAATGGTAAATTCTTTTAGAAATTGTCAAACTGTTTTCCACAGTGGTTGGACTAATTTACATTCCAAGCAGCAGTGCACATGCATTCAAAGAGAACATTTTGAAAGGAGCAAGAGAAAAGACACTAGTCACATACAAGAAAATCCCTGAAAGACTATTAGAAAATTTCTCAGCAGAAACACTACAGACCAGGAGAGAGTAGAATAATATGTTAAAAGTGCTGAAAGAATAAACCTTGGAAACCAAGAATACATAACCTGTTAAATCTGCCCTTCAAAATGAGGGAGACATAAAGACTTTCCCAGACAAACAAAACCTGAGGGAGTTCATCACCAGTAGAACTGCCTTACATAATATGCTAAAAAGAGTTATTCAAGCTGAATTGAAAGAACACCAACTAGTTATATAAAAACATATGATAGTATGAAACACACTGGTAAAAGTAAGTATAAACTCAAATTCAGAATTCCCTATACTTAGTGGTGGTATGAAAATCACTATCAATGTTAGTACATAGGTTAAAAGACAAAAGTATTAAAAGTGCTTATATTTACAATAACATGACAGTGGATGCATAATATGAAAAATGTAAACTCCTGATGTAACATTGTTACTGATGCTATATGTTATGTTATTTATGACATCAATAACATAAAATGTGAAGGGAGACATAAAAGTATTGAGTTTTTGTATGTGATAAAAATTAAGCTGCTAAAATCCTAAGCAGGCCATCAAAAAGCAAAAAAATTAGTTGTTATCAGCTTAAAATAGATTGTTACAGCTATAAAATGCTTTATGTAAACTTCATGGTAACCAATATTCATATACCTGTAGTGGATACATAAAAGATAAATAAGTCAATGTATAGTACCACAAAAAAAGGTATCAGATAACAAAGGAAAACAGCAAGAGACGGGAAAAACCATAAAACAACAAAATAGCAATAGTAAGTCTTTACCTATCAATAAGCACTTCAAATGTCTATAAATTAAGTTCTCCAATATAAAGATATATAGTGACTTGAAAGATATTTTAAAGCAAAAAACAAGACCCAACTGTATGCTGACTACAAGAGACTTGCTTCACTTGTAAGAATACAAATAGGCTGAAATTTAAGAGATGGAAAAGGATATGCTATGCAAATGGTAATCAAAAGAGAGGAGAGATAGTTATACCTCCATTGGACTAAATAGACTTAAGACAAAAATTAACAGAAGAGAAAAATATGCACCTAACATCAGATCACTGAAATATATTAAGCAAACATTAATAGATCTGAAGGGGGAGCTGGACTGCAGCACAATAATAGTAGGAGGCTTCAATACTTCACTTTTAGCAATGAATAGATCTTCAAGAAAGAAAATCAATGAGGAAACAGTTAAATTGAACAATGTAGACAAAATACACCCAACATATAGAAAATATTCCATCCAAAAACAATAGAAGACATATTCTTTGCAGCACACACAGAACATTCTCAGGATTGATTATATGTTAGGCCACAAAACAAGTCTTAACAAATCTAAGGAGACTGAAATTATATCAATTATCTTTTATGACTAAAATGATATAAAACTAAAAATTGATGAGAAGCAAAAAAAAAATCACAAAAATGTAAAAATTCCACATGTTCCTGAATAACCAATGAGTCAAATAAGTCAAAAGGAGAATTAAAAAATATCCTGAGACAAACAAAAATAGAAACATACCAAACCAAAACTTATGGGATGTACCATAAGCAACTATAAGAGGAAAGTTTATAGAAATACAGGCTGACATTAAGAAAAATAAAGAACTCAAAAATATCTTACTCCTCAAGGAGTTAAAAAAAAAGAACAAACTAGACCCAAACATAACAAAATGAAGAAAATAACAAAGATCAGAGCAAGAATAAGTTAAAATAATAACTAAAGAAATAATAGAAAAGATCAATAAACTAAGAGTTGGTTTTTGGAAAACATAAAATTAGCAAACTTTAGATAGAATTAAAAAAGAGATAAAACTCAACATTAAATTAACAAACTTTAGCTACAATAAAAGAAGTGATAAGACTCAAATAAAGAAAATGAAAAATGAAGAGGAGATATGACAATTAATACCACAAAAATAAAAAGAAACATTAGAGACTAATATGAATAACTATACACCAATAAGTCAAAGAACCTAGAAGAAATGAATAAATTGGCCGGGCGCGGTGGCTCACGCCTGTAATCCCAGCACTTTGGGAGGCCGAGGCGGGCGGATCACAAGGTCAGGAGATCGAGACCACAGTGAAACCCTGTCTCTACTAAAAATACAAAAAATTAGCCGGGCGCGGTGGTGGGCGCCTGTAGTCCCAGCTACTCAGGAGGCTGAGGCAGGAGAATGGCGTGAACCCGGGAGGCGGAGCTTGCAGTGAGCCGAGATCGCGCCACTGCACTCCAGCCTGGGCGACAGCGCGAGACTCCGTCTCAAAAAAAAAAAAAAAAAAAAAAAAAAAAAAAAAAAAAAAAGAAATGAATAAATTACCAGAAACAGAAACTTCACCAAGACTGAATCATGAAGATGTCAATAATCTGAAATAACAAATGACAAGTAAGAAGTTTAAAACAGTACTCAAAAATCTCCCAATAAAGTAAACCCAAGGCAAAATCACTTCAATGGTTAATTCCCCAAACATTTAAGGAATACCTAATACCAATTTCTCAAACTCTTCCAAATAAATTGAAGAGGAAGAAACACCTCCAAACTCATCTTACAAAGACAATATTACCTCGATACCAAAGACAGAAAATAACACTACGGAAAAATTAGCAAACCAATATCCCTGACAAAGATAAACATAAAAGTCCTTAAAAAAATACCAAATGACATTCAGCACTATATTAAAAGGATTATACAATATACTCAGGTACGATTTGTTCCTGGGATTCAAGATGACTTGACAGATTCAAATTTATAAATGTGATACACCATATTAAAAGAATAAGGATAGAGACACGCCCAAGATAGCCAAATAGGAACAGATCCAGCCTTCAGCTCCCAGCCTGAGTGACACAGAAGATGGGTGGTTTCTGTATTTCCAACAGAGGACCTCTTCAAGGAGAACTACAAACCACTGTCTAATGAAATAAAACAGGACACAAACAAATGGAAGAACATTCCATGCTCATGGATAGGAAGAATCAATATCATGGAAATGGCCATACTGCCCAAGGTAATTTATAGATTCAATGCCATCCCCATTAAGCTACAAATAACTTTCTTCACAGAATTGGAAAAAACTACTTTAAAGTTCATATGGAACAAAAAAAGAGCCTACATTGCCATGACAACCCTAAGTCAAAAGAACAAAGCTGGAGGCAATGCTCTACCTGACGTCTAACTATATTACAAGGCTACAGTAAGCAAAACAGCATGGCACTGGTACCAAAACAGACATATAGACAAATGGAATACAAAAGAGCCCTCAGAAATCTTTACCACACAACTACAACCATCCAATATTTGACAGACCTGACAAAAACAAGCAATGGGGAAAGGATTTCTTATTTAATAGATGGTGCTGGGAAAACTGGCTAGCCATAAGATGAAAGCTGAAAATGTATCTTTTCCTTACTCCTTATACGAAAATTAATTCAAGATGGATTAGAGACTTAAATGTTAGACCTAAAACCATAAAAACCTTAGAAGAAAACCTAGGCCATACAATTTAGGACATAGGCATGAGCAAGGACTTCATGTCTGAAACACCAAAAGCAATGGCAACAAAAGCCAAAATTGACAAATGGCATCTAATTAAAGAGATTCTGCACAGCAAAAGAAACTACCATCAGAGTGAACAGACAACCTACAGAATGGGAGAAAATTTTTGCAATCTACTCATCTGACAAAGGGCTAATATCCAGAACCTACAAAGAATAAAAACAAATTTGCAAGACAAAAACGAACAACCACATCAAAAAGTGGGCAAAGGATATGAACAGATACTTCTCAAAAGAAGACATTTATGGAACCAACAAGCACATGAAAAAATGCTCATCATCACTGGCCATCAGAGAAATGCAAATCAAAACCACATGGGATACCATCTCACACCAGTGAGAATGAAGATCATTAAAAAGTCAGGAAACAACAGGTGCTGGAGAGGATGTGGAGAAATAGGAACACTTTTAAACTGTTGGTGGGACTGTAAACTAGTTTAACCATTGTGGAAAACAGTGTGGTGATTCCTCAAGGATCTAGAACTAGAAATACCATTTGACCCAGCCATCCCATTACTGGGTATATACCCAAAGGATTATAAATCATGCTGCTATAAAGACACATGCACACGTCCGTTTATTGCAACACTATTCACAATAGCAAAGACTTGGAATCAACCAAAATGTCCATCAATGACAGACAGGATTAAGAAAATGTGGTACGGAAAGTGGGGGATTGGGGGCACCCAAGATGGCCCAACAGGAACAGCTCCAGCCTCCAGCTCCCAAGAAGAATCCTAGTGGGTGCTGGGGTGCCTGCCTTTGTGCATGCATTCATAGCAGTGGTGGAGGCAGCATGACTCAGGGGGAGAGGGGCCCCCTGCTGGCCACTGTGCATGCCATTGAACTGGTGGAGGTGTTAGCATGTGGGCAAGGAACTGGTGGGCACAGGTTTATGTGTGCCAGCTGTGGCTGCTCATAGTAAGGAAAGTTCTGCTGCTCGTGCCTAGTTTCACTCTGGCACCCATGTTGCCACTGGGGCAAGAGGCTGGTTAGGAGAGGGCTGAGAGGCTCTGTGCCCACGAAGGCTCCAACTGCAGTAGTGGTACAGTGGGTGGGGGGATCAGAGTGCATTTCTTCTGGCAGAAGTTGTAGGGCATGGTGCACATGTACACATGTGCTGGTGGGGCAAGTATGGCAAAATTTCTCCATGCACACACACACTGGCAAAGTGATGTGGGGGGTTGCCATGGGCCAAGGGAAAGCTGCAGTGATGGGAGAGAGCAGATGGGCTGGTGAGTGGCATGGGGACCAACCTACTGGAGCTTTCTTCCAGTTAGGCATGGTCTTTTAGTGTAAGAAGTATGATGTGGATCCTCAGGGAACTTAAGGCTGCACTGCAAGCAGGTGTGGCCAGGATGCGGCCCTAGTAGAGGCCAGCAGACCAAGAGGTGCTCAGGTCAGACTTACCCCATTTGAAGGGCAAGACCATCCTGCAGATTTCAGGTCTAGAAGTTCTCTTAGGGCTAAACTCTCCTATGGAAGCAAGTTGAGCCTAGGAGGATGGGAGTGCTTAGCCACGTTCTGCCACAGACACTCCCACACCAAACCCTCTGGGCTTGACATCGGCTGTCCCTACCACTTCTCTAAGCAGCTCTTCCTGCCAACATAAGAAAGAATCTGTGGTGGTTGAGAGGTCTTCTCCTGACGGGACTCCAAAGGCCCATGGCAAAAGTGGGTTACTCCTTGCCAGTTGAACTCACCTGTTCCCCTGAAGTCGTTGGTGGCCAGGAATGATCCCCTGTATTGTGACCACAGGTCAGTAGCCCTGTAAAAGGTTCCCAGCTTTCTCCCTCTTCAGCCCAGCTTCTGTGTCTTCCATCTGTTTTCTCTCAGTGCCTTCCCTCTGATGATCTGTTAAGAGTGTGCCAAAAACTCATCAGAGAGGGGGCGCCCAAGACGGCTGAATAGGAACAGCTCCAGCCTGCAGCTCCCGGTGTGAGCAACACAGAAGACAAGTGATTTCTGCATTTTCAACTGAGGTGCAGACCGACACCTCACACCTCACACAACTGGGTACACCTCTGAGACGAAGCTTCCAGAGCAAGAATCAGACAGCAACACTCACTGTTCAGCAATATTCTATCTTCTGCAGCCTCCGCTGCTGATACCCAGGCAAACAGGGTCTGGAGTGGACCTCAAGCAAACTCCAACAGACCTGCAGCTGAGGGTCCTGACTGTTAGAAGGAAAACTAACAAACAGAAAGGACACCCACACCAAAACCCCATCACTATGTCACCATCATCAAAGACCAAAGGCAGATAAAACCACAAAGATGGGGAAAAAGCAGTGCAGAAAAGCTGGAAACTCAAAAAATAAGAGTGCATCTCCCCCTCCAAAGGAACGCAGCTCCTCGCCAGCAACGGAACAAAGCTGGACAGAGAATGACTTTGAAGAGCTGAGAGAAGAAGGCTCCAGTCGATCAGACTTCTCAGAGCTAAAGCAGAACTACGTACCCAGTGCAAAGAAACTGAAAATCTGGAAAAAAGACTGGATGAATGGATAACAAGAATAATCAATGCAGAGAAGACCATAAAAGAACTGATAGAGATGAAAACCATGACATGAGAACTATGTGACAAACACACAAGTTTCAGTAACCAACTCGATCAACTGGAAGAAAGGGTATCAATGATTTAAGGTTAAATGAATGAAATGAAGTGAGAAGAGAAGTGTAGAGAAAAAAAAGAGTAAAAAGAAATGAACAAGGCCTCCAAGAAATATGGCATTATGTGAAAAGACCAAATCTATGTCTGATTGGTGTGCCTGAAATTGATGGGGAAAATGGAACCAAGTTGGAAAACACTCTGTAAGACACCATCCAGGAGAACTTCCTCAACCTAGTAAGGCAGGCCAACATTCAAATCCAGGAAATACAGAGAATGCCACAAAGATACTCCTCGAGAAGAACAATTCCAAGACACATAACTGTCAGATTCACCAAAGTCAAAATGAAGGAAGAAATCTTAAGGGCAGCCAGAGAGAAAGGTCGGGTTACCCACAAAGGGAAGCTCATCAGACTAACAGTAGATCTCTCAGCAGAAACTCTACAAGCCAGAAGAGAGTGGGGGCCAATATTCAACATTCTTAAAGAAAAGAATTTTCAATCCAGAATTTCATATCCAGCCAAACTAAGTTTCATAAGTGAAGGAGAAATAAAATCCTTTACAGAGAAGCAAATGCTTAGAGATTTTGTCACCACCAGGCCTGCCCTACAAGAGATCCTGAAAGAAGCACTAAACATGGAAAGGAACACCGGGTACCAGCCATTGCAAAAACATGCCAAAATGTAAAGTACATTGATGCTAGGAGGAAGCTGCATTAACTAGCAAGCAAAATATCCAGCTAATATCATAATGACAGGATCAAGTTCACCCATAACAATATTAACCTTAAATGTAAATGGACTAAATGGTCCAATTAAAAGACACAGACTGGAAAATCGGATAAAGAGTCAAGACCCATCAGTTTGCTGTATTCAGGAGACCCATCTCACATGCAGAGGCACACATAGTCTCAAAATAAAGGGATGGAGGAAGATCTACCAAGAAAATGGAAAACAAAAAAAAAGCATGAGTTGCAATCCTTGTCTCTGATGAAACAGACTTTAAACCATTAAAGATCAAAAGAGACAAAGAAGTCTATTACATAGTGGTAAAGGGATCAATTCATCAGGAAGAGCTAACTATCCTAAATATATATGTACTCAATACAGGTACACCCAGATTCATAAAGTAAGTCCCTAGAGACTTACAAGGGAAGTTAGACTCCCATACAATAATAATGGGAGACTTTAACACCCCACTGTCAACATTAGACAGATCAATGAGAGAGAAGTTTAACAAGGATATCCAGGAATTGAACTTAACTCTACACTAAGAAGATCTAATAGACATCAACAGAACTCTCCACCCCAAATCAACAGAATATGCATTCTTCTCAGCACCACATTGCACTTACTCCAAAATTGATCACATGGTTGGAAGTAAAGCACTCCTCAGCAAATGTAAATGAACAGAAATTATAACAAACTGTCTCTCAGACCACAGTGCAATCAAACTAGAACTCAGGACTAAGAAACTCAATCCAAACCACTCAACTACATGGAAACTAAACAACCTGCTCCTGAATAACTACTGCGTACATAACGAAATGAAGGCAGAAATAAACATGTTTTTTGAAACAAATGAGAACAAAGACAAAACATACCAGAATCTCTGCAACACATTTAAAGCAGTGTGTAGAGGGAAATTTATAGCACTAAATGCCCACAAGAGAAAGCTGGAAAGATCTAAAATTGACACTCTAACATCACAATTAAAAGAACTAGAGAAGCAAGAGCAAACACATTCAAAAGCTAGCAGAGGGCAAGAAATAACTAAGATCAGAGCAGAATTGAAGGAGATAGAGACAAAAAAAAACCCTCCAAAAAATCAATGAATCCATGAGCTGGTTTTTTGAAACGATCAACAAAATTGATAGACTGCTAGCAAGACTAATAAAGAAGAAAAGAGAGAAGAATCAAATAGACACAATAAAAAATGATAAAGGGGATATCACCACCGACCCCACAGATATACAAACTACCATCAGAGAATACTATAAACACCTCTACGCAAATAAACTAGAAAACCTAGAAAATGGATAAATTCCTGGACACCTACACTCTCCCAAGACTAAATCAGGAAGAAGATGAATCCCTGAACAGACCAATAGCAGGCTCTGAAATTGAGGCAATAATTAATAGCCTACCAACGAAAAAAACTCCAGAACCAGACAGATTCACAGTCGAATTCTACCAGAGGTACAAGGAGGAGCTGGTACCATTCCTTCTGAAACTATTCCAATCAATAGAAAAAGACGGAATCCTCCCTAACTCATTTTATAAGGCCGACATCATCCTGATACCAAAGCCTGGCAGAGACACACAAAAAAAAAAGAGAATTTTAAACCAATATCCCTGATGAACATCGATGCCAAAATTCTCAATAAAATACTGACAAACCAAATCCAGCAGCACATCAAAAAGCTTATCCATCATGAACAAGTGGGCTTCATCCCTGGGATGCAAGACTGGTTCAACATACACAAATCAATAAACATTATCCAGCATATGAACAGAACCAAAGACAAAAACCACATGATTATCTCAATAGCTGCAGAAAAGGCCTTTGACAATATTCAATAGCCCTTCATGCTAAAAACTCTCAAAAAATTTGGTATTGATGGAATATATCTCAAAATAATACGAGCTATTTATGACAAACCCACAGCCAATATCATACTGAATGGGCAAAAACTGGAAGCATTCCCTTTGAAAACTGGCACAAGACAGGGATGGCCTCTCTCACCACTCCTATTCAACATAGTGTTGGAAGTTCTGGCTAGGGCAATCAGGCAAGAGAAAGAAATAAACGGTATTCATTTAGGAAAAGATGAAGTCCAATTGTCCCTGTTTGCACATGACATGAGTGTATATTTAGAAAACCCGATTGTCTCAGCCCAAAATCTCCTTAAGCTGATAAGCAACTTCAGCAAAGTCTCAGGATGCAAAATCAATGCGCAAAAATCACAAGCATTCTTATACACCAGTAACAGACAAACGGAGAGCCAAATCATGAATGAACTCCCATTCACAATAGCTTCAAAGAGAATAAAATACCTAGGAATCCAACTTACAAGGGATGTAAAGGACCTCTTCAAGGAGAACTATAAACCACTGCTCAGTGAAATAAAAGAGGACACGAACAAATGGAAGAACATACCATGCTCATGGATAGGAAGAATCAATATTGTGAAAATGGCCATACTGCCCAAGGTAATTTACACATTCAATGTCATCCCCATTAAGTTACCAATGACTTTCTTCACAGAATTGGAAAAAACTGCTTTAAAGTTCATATGGAACCAAAAAAGACCCCACATTGCCAAGACAATCCTAAGCCAAAAGAACAAAGCTGGAGGCATCACGCTACCTGACTTCAAACCACGTTACAAGGCTACAGTAACCAAAGCAGCATGGTACTGGTACCAAAACAGAGATATAGACGAATGGAACAGAACAGAGCTCTCAGATATAATACCACACATCTACAGCCATCTGATCTTTGACAAATCTGAGAAAAACAAGAAATGGGGAAAGGATTCCCTATTTAATAAATGGTGCTGGGAAAATTGGCTAGCCATAAGTAGAAAGCTGAAACTGGATCCTTTCCTTACTCCTTATACGAAAATTAATTCAAGATGGATTAGAGACTTAAATGTTAGACCTAATACCATAAAAACCCTAGAGGAAAACCTAGGTAGTACCATTCAGGACATAGGCATGGGCAAAGACTTCATGTCTAAAACACCAAAAGCAACGACAGCAAAAGCCAAAATTGACAAATGGGATCTCATTAAACTAAAGAGCTTCTGCACAGCAAAAGAAACTACCATCAGAGTGAACAGGCAACCTACAGAATGGGAGAACATTTTTGCAATCTACTCATCTGACAAAGAGCTAATATCCAGAACCTACAAAGAACTCAAACAAATTTACAAGAAAAAACAAAACAACCCCATCAAAAAGTGGGTAAATGATATGAACAGACACTTCTCGAAAGAAGACATTCATACAGCCAACAGACACATGAAAAAATGCTCATCATTACTAGCCATCAGAGAAATGCAAATCAAAGCCACAATGAGATACCATCGCACACCAGTTAGAATGGCAATCATTAAAAATCAGGAAGCAACAGGTGCTGGAGAGGATGTGGAGAAACAGGAACACTTTTACAATGTTGGTGGGACTGTAAACTGGTTCAACCATTGTGGAAAACAGTATGGAGATTCCTCAAGGATTTGGTACTAGAAATACCATTTGACACAGCCATCCCATTACTGGGTATATACCCAAAGGATTATAAATCATGCTGCTATAAAGACACATGCACATATATGTTTATTGCAGTACTATTCACGATAGCAAAGACTTGGAATCAACCCAAATGTCCATCAGTGACAGACTGGATTAAGAAAATGTGGCACATATACACCATGGAATACTATGCAGCCATAAAACAGGATGAGTTTGTGTCCTTTGTAGGGACATGGATGCAGCTGGAAACCATCATTCTCAGCAAACTGTCGCAAGAACGGAAAACCAAACACCGCATGTTCTCACTCATAGGTGGGAATTGAACAATGAGATCACTTGGACACAGGAAGTGGAACATCACACACCAGGGCCTATTGTTGGGTGGGTGGTAGGGGAAGGGATAGCATTAGGAGATATACCCAATGTAATCGACGAGTTAATGGCTGCAGCACACCAACATGGCACATGTATACATATGTAACAAAGCTCCACGTTGTGCACATGTACCCTAGATCTTAAAGTATAATAATAACAATAATAATAATAATAATAATAAAAGAAACTCATCAGAGTTCTTAGGAGAAGGGCCATTTTATATGTGGGAAAAAAGAATGTGCCAGTTGTCCTGATCTCTTAGTGGCAGGTGTTCCATCTGGCTGTGTCTATTCAGCCATCCCAACTCCCCTTCTTTTTAAATGATAATTTTGCTGGATTTTAAATACTTGGTTGAAAGTTTTTTCTTTCAATACTTTAAATATGCCACCCTACTCTTTTGGGCATTCATAGTTTCTGGTGAGGACATAGCTGCCAATGTTGATGACTATTTCTTGTATGTGTCATGTAGCTTATCTTTTGCTGCTTTTGAGATTTTTTGTTTTTTGGTCAGTTTGATTATGTATTGGAGTATAACCGTTTGTTTAAATAACTTGTAGTTCATTGAGTTTCTTATATGTTTAGATCACATCTTTTAACAAATTTGGGATTTTTAAACCATTTTTAAATACATTCTTACATTGCTTTTTTCTCTTTCCTCTATTTCTGAAACTCCTATTGTCACATTGTATATTGGTACACTTGATGGTTTCTCACAGTTCTCTTAGACTCTGTTCATTTTTCTTCTTCTTTTTTTCTGTTTCTCAGACTGGAGAATTTCAATTGCCTATCTTCCAGTTCACTAATTATTTTCTGCTTGCTCAAATACGCTGTTGAAATCCTCTAGTGAATTTTGTTTTTGACTTATTTTAGTTTTCAGCTGTAGAATTTTTTGAAAAATATATTTTTTCTTTATTGATATTCTCTATTTCTTAGAATGTTTTCCTTATGACTTCCTTTAGTTCTTTTTCCATGGTTTCATTTAGCTCTTTGAGCATATTTAATACAGTTAACTGAATATTTTTTGAGCAGTAAGTGCCATAGTCTGTGTTTCCTTAGAAGCAATTTCTGCTACTTTCTTGAGAAAATAGACATAGTTTTTGTTCCTTTGCATGCTTCATATTTATTTTGTTAAAATGAGCATTTTGGCAATGATAATGTGGTAGCTCTGAAAACAGATTCTCTGCCCCGCATAACAGGAGTTGTTGTTGCTTTCTGTGAGTTGTAATTGTTTGTCTATTGCCTGCTTTTAAACCTAATTTTTAGGTAATTTTAAAAGACCTTATTATTTGTTGTGTATGTTCTCTGATGTTTCTGTTTCTTTAGTTGATGATTAGCTAGCAATTTGACAGAATTTTCTTAAACAGTTGGACTGAAAAAGACAGCAAAATTTTTCCATTCTTTGCACACTGTCTTTGTCTTGGGCCACTCCTTTAAGATTAAGACATTCCAGTTAACACTCTGTCTCAGCCTTAACTTCCTGCTTTCACAGAGTGTAAAGATCAGCCAGAGATGAGAGGTAAGGTCTTTTGAGGTATTTTCTGAGCATGTACCCTATCTTGAGCAGGTTTGTGGCTCTTACTTTTTATCTTTTAGTTTGGATAATTTCTATTAACCTTTCTTCAATTTATTTTTATTTTATTTTAAAGTTCTGGAGTATTTGTGCAGAATGTGCAAGTTTGTTACGTAGGTGAAAGTGTGCCATGGTGATTTGCTGCACCTATCAACCCATCACCTAGGTATTAAGCCTGGCATGCATTAGCTATTTTCCTGATGTGCTCTCCCCACTGCCCTCCCCTGACAGGCCCCAATGTGTGTTGTTTTCTTCCCTGTGTCCGTGTGTCTTCATTGCTCAGCTCCCAGCTATAAGTGAGAAAATGCAGTGTTTGATTTTCCATTCCTGCATTAGTTTGCTGAGGATAATGGCTTCCAGCTTCATTCATGTCCCTGCAAGGGATATGGTCTCCTTCTTTTTTGTGGTTGCATAGTATTCCATGGTGTATATGTACCACATCTTCTTTATCCAGTCTATAATTGATGAGCATTTGGGTTGATTCCATGTCTCTGCTATTGTAAATAGTGCTGCAATGAACACACATATGGATGTATCTTTATAATAGAATAATTTATATTCATTTGGGTATATTTAGTAATGGGATTGCTGGTTCAAATGGCATTTCCAGTTCTAAGTCTTCGAGGAATTGCCAACTGTATTCCACAATGGTTGAACTAATTTACATTTCCATCACCAGTGTAAAAACTTTCCTATTTCTCTGCAACCTTGCCAATATCTGTTGTTTTTTGACTTTTTAATAATCACCACTTTGACTCATATGAGATGGTATCTCATAGTGGTTTTGATTTGCATTTCTCTAAAGATCAATGATTTTGAACTTCTTTTCATATGTTTGTTGGTCATGTGTATATCTTTTTTTGAGAAGTGTCTGTTCATGCCCTTTGCTCACTTTTTAATGGGGCTATTTGTTTCTTTCTTGTAAATTTGCTTAAATTCCTTATAGATTCTGGATATTACACCTTTGTGAGATGAATGGCCTCAATTTCAGTACTAGTTATTGATAATTTCAGGGATTCAATTTCTTCCTGGTTCAGTCTTCGGAGAGTGTATGTGGACAGAAATTTATCGATTTCTTCTAGATTTTCTAGTTTATGTGCATATAGATGTTTATAGTATTATCTGATGGTTGGTTGCATTTCTGTGGGGTCAGTGGTGACATCTGTCTTATCATTTCTGATTGCATTTGTTTGAATCATCTCTGTTTTCTTCTTTGTTAGTCTAGCTAGATGGTCTATTTTATCATTATTTTTCTCTAAACCAGCTCCTGGATTCATTGATATTTTGAATGGCTTTTTATGTCTCTATCTCCTTCAGTTCAGCTCTGATTTTGGTTATTCATTGTCTTCTGCTAGCTTTGGAATTTGTTTTCTCTTGGTTCTCTAGTTTTATTAAGTGTGCTGTAAGGTTGTTAACTTGATATCTTTCTTCATTTTTGTTGTGGGTATTTATTGCTGTAAATTTCTCTCTTAACACTGCCTTAACTGTGTCCCACAGATTGTAGTAAACTGTATATTTGCTCTTATTAGTTTCAAAGAACTTCTTGATTTCTGACTTAATTTCATTATTTACCCAAGTCACTCAGGAGCAGGTTATTAAATGTCTATGTAATTATACAGTTTTGAGTGGATTTCTTGGTAGATTTCTAATTTGATTGTACTGTGATCCAGGATACTGTCTTTTATGATTTTGGTTCTTTTGCATTAGTTTAGGGGTGTTTTATTTCTGATTATGTGACTGATTTTAGAGTATGTGCCATGTGGCAATAAAAAATGTATATTTTGTTGTTTTGGGGTAGAGATTTCTGTAGACACCTCCATGTCCATTTGATCCAGTATTGATTTTAGGTCCTGAATATCTTTGTTAATTTTCTATGTCGATGATCTGTCTAATATTGTTAGTGGGATGCTAAAATCTCACACTATTATCATGTTGGAGTCTACGTTTCTTTATAGGTCTTTAAGAACTTGTTTTATGAATCTAGGTGCTCCTGTATTGGGAGCATATATATTTAGAATAGTTAGCTTTACTTGTTGAATTGAGCCCTTTATCATTATTTAATGCCCTTCTTTGTCTTTAATAATATTTGTTGGCTTAAAGTCTGTTTTGTCAGAAACTTAGATTGCAACACCTGCTTTTTTCTGCTTTCCATTTGCTTGGTAAAATTTTCTCCATCCCTTTATTTTGAGCCTATGTGTGTCTTTGCATATGAGGTGGTCTCTTGAAGACAGTGTACCAATGGGTCTTGGTACTTTATTCACCTTGCCACTCGATATCTTTTACTTGGGAGCATTTAGCTCATTTATATTTCAGATTAGTATTTATATGTGTGGATTTGATCCTGTCATCATAATGCTAGCTGGTTATTTTATGAACTTGTTTATGTGGTGGCTTTATAGTGTCACTGTTCTGTGTACTTCAGTGTGTTTTTTAGTGGCTAGTAATGGTATTACCTTTCCATATTTAGTGCTTCCTTCAGGAGCTCTTGTGAGTCAGGCTGGGTTGTAACAAATTTCTTCAGCATTTGCTTGCTTGTAAAGAATCTTATTTCTTATTCTCTTATGAAACTTACTTTGGCCAGATATGGAATTTTGTGTTGGAATTTCTTCTTTCTCTTTCTTTCTTTCTTTCTTTCTTTCTTTCTTTCTTTCTTTCTTTCTTCCTTCCTTCCTTCCTTCCTTCCTTCCTTTCTTTCCTTCTCTCTCTCTCTCTCTTTCTTTCTTTCTTTCTTTCTCTTTCTTTCTCTTTCTTTCTCTTTCTTTCTCTTTCTTCTTTCTAGTGTGATGGGCTTCCTATTGTAGGTGATCCGGCCTTCCTCTCTAGCTGCCTTCTGCATTTTTTCTTTCATTTTGACTTTGGAGGATCTGATAATTATATGTTTTGGGGGTTACCTTCTCATGGATTATTTTACTGGGGTCCTCTGCATTACCTGAATCTGAATGTTGACTTGCTTAGCTAGGTTAGGGAAGTTGTCATGGATAATATGTTCAAATATGCTTTCCAAATTGGTTCCATTCTCCCCATCTCCTTCAGGTATACCAGTCAATCATAGATTTGGTTTCTTTACACACTTCCATATTTTTCAGGGGTTTCATATTTTTCTCTATTCCTGTGCGCATATCTCATTTCAGAAAGACAGTCTTCAAGCTCTGAGATTCTTTCCTCAGGTTGGTCTATTCTGCTACTAATATTTGTGATTGCATTATGCAATTCTTGTATTATGCTTCTTTTTTTTACCAACATATATATATTTTATTTTACTTTAAGTTCTGTAATACATGTGCAGAACATGCAGGTTTGTTACATAGGTATACATGTGTCATGGTGGTTTGCTCCACCTATCAACCATCATCTAGGTGTTAAGCCCCACATGCATTAGGTATCTGTCCTAATGCTCTCCCTCCCCTTGTCCCCCACCCCCATCAGGCTCCATTATGTGATGTTCCCCTCCCTGTGTCCATGTGTTCTCATTGTTCAACTCCCATTTATAAGTGAGAACATGTGGTGTTTGTTTTTCTGTTCCTGTGTTAGTTTGCTGAGAATGATGGCTTCCAGCTTCATTCATGTCTCTGCAAAAGACATGAACTTATTCTTTTTTACGTCTGCATAGTATTCTATGGTATATATGTACCACATTTTCTTTATTCAGTCTATCATTTATGGGAATTTGGGTTGGTTCCAAGTCTTTGCTATTGTAAATAGTGCTGCAATAAACATATGTGTGCATGTGTCTTTATAGTAGAATGATTTATAATCCTTTAGGTATATACCCAGTAATGGGATTTCTGGGTCAATATGGAAATGGTATTTCTGATGTCTCTGGGATTACCAGCTTTTTGAAGGCTCACAGAAGCAAAGCAAATAAAGTGATTAACCATTTCATATTTATATATGTTCAAATTTCACAAAAGGGTACATGTGTATGTATGAACACACACTCACATGCACTCACACCCACTCACACTGCATACAAGGTCATAACCAGACCCAAGTACAGGTGCCTTTTAGATGTATGTAAGCAAATGTAGTTTTGGGTAATCACAACTGAAAGTAAAACATAACGTAAGAGTTCCAACTACAGTTATCCCCTAAGATAGCCTGTAAATTATAGGTTTTACCAAGGACAGAATCAGAGAGCATTCATCTGCAACACATTCTGTGGGTTGATAACAAATTGCCATGTTCACCAGGCACAGAATAGAGAAAGATTTGACTAGATGCTGAATGGACCTCATTGATAGAAACTCACTGCTTTCTACCTTCAGCAGGCGGGCTTTGATCCAGAACTCCACACACTGCAGCTCTGTTTGCGGCTTGCTGAGTTTTAGGAAGCTTTCACCAAGCAATGCTTTGTGCAGCTTGTACCGAAAAACATGTCCTATGATATTTCTTAACATCAGCATCAAATTTGGAAGAACACATTTACATGGGCTCTGTTCTCTTCTGGGAAACCGACTTCAGCTGTTAGAAAACATGCTGTGGTTGCTAGAGGTAACGCTGATTACCTCTTCGAGCCAAGGTGCGGATTCAGAGAGACAAGCTCTACCCAACTGCTGATGATTCATGATGCTTGTCTCCAAGGGAGGGCTGCATGGGCAGTCACAAAAGGTCCCCCTCTCAGGAAAACTCACATTTGACTTAATGCGCTGTGGTAGCTGCCTTGAAACTCTTTTTTTTTTTTCCTTTTTTAAATTACACTTTAAGTTCTAGGGTACATGTGCACAATGTGCAGGTTACATATACATGTGCCATGTTGGTTTGCTGCACCCATCAACTCGTCACTTACATTAGGTATTTCTCCTAACGCTATCCCTCCCCTAGCCGCCCACCCCGCAACAGGCCCCAGTGTATGATGATCCCCTCCCTGTGTCCATGTGTTCTCATTGTTCAACTCCCACTTATGAGTGAAAACATGCAGTGTTTGATTTTTCTATCCTTGTGATATTTTGCTGAGAATGATGATTTCCAGTTTCACCCACGTCCCTGCAAAGGACATGAACTCATCCTTTTTTATGGCTGCATAGTATTCCATGGTGTATATGTGCCACATTTTCTTTATCCAGTCTATTATTGATGGACATTTGAGTTGGTTCCAAGTCTCCAAGTCTTTGCTATTGTGAATAGTGCCGCAATAAACATATGTGTGCATGTGTCTTTATAGTAGCATGATTTATAATCCTTTGGCTATATACCCAGTAATGGAATTGCTGTGTCAAATGGTACTTCTGGTTCTAGATCCTTGAGAAATCTCCACACTGTATTCCACAATGGTTGAACTAATTTACACTCTCACCAACAGTGTAAAAGTGTTCCTATTTCTCCACATCCTCTCCAGCATCTGTTTCCTGACTTATTAATGATCACCATTCTAACTGGCATGAGATGGTATCTCATTGTGGTTTTGATTTGCATGTCTCTGATGGTCAGTGATGATGAGCATTTTTTCATATGTCTGTTGGCTGCATAAGTGTCCTGTTTTGAGAAGTGTCTGTTCATATCCTTCGCCCACTTTTTGATGGAGTTTTTTTCTTGTAGATTTGTTTAAGTTCCTTTTAGATTCTGGATATTAGCCTTTTGCCAGATGGATAGATTGCAAAAATTTTCTCCCATTCTGTAGGTTGCCTGTTCACCCTGATTGTAGTTTCTTCTGCTGTGCAGAAGCTCTTTAGTTTAATTAGATCCCATTTTTCAATTTTGGCTTTTGTTGCCATTGCTTTTGGTGTTTTAGTCATGAAGTCTTTGCCCATGCCTATGTTCTGAATGGTATTGCCTAGTTTTATTCTATGGTTTTTATGGTTTTAGGTCTTACATTTAAGTCTTTAATCCATGTTGAGTTAATTTTTGTATAACATGTAAGGAAGGGATGCAGTTTCAGCTTTCTACATATTGCTAGCCAGTTTTCCCAGCACCATTTAATAAATAGGGAATCCTTTCCCCATTGCTTGCTTTTGTCAGGTTTGTCAAAACCTGGTTGTAGATGAGTGGTGTTATTTCTGAGACCTCTGTTCTGTTCCTTGGTCTATATATCTGTTTTGGTACTAGTACCATGCTGTTTTGCTTACTGTAGCTTTGTAGTATAGTTTGAAGTCAGGTAGTGTGATGCTTCCAGCTTTGTTCTTTTTGCTTAGTATTATCTTGGCTATGTGGGCTCTTTTTAGGTTCCATATGAAATTTAAAGTAGTTTTTTCCATTTCTGTGATGACAGTCAGTGGTAGCTTGATGGGGATAGCATTGAATTTGTAAATTACCTTGGACAGTATGGCTATTTTCACAATATTGATTCTTCCTATCCATGAGTATGGAATGTTCTTCCATCTGTTTGTGTCCTCTTTTATTTCATTAAGCACTGTGCTTTTTGGCTCTGTCACTTTGATTATGCTGTTCTCCAGTTGTAATCTTTTGCCTCAGGTGGCAACAGATTGTTCATTTGCCTTTCAATGTTTTTAAAAAATACCTTCCACACAGATGCTTTTCTTCCCTGAAAACATTCTGGATTTTCAAACACTTAGCATTAATTCATTAGTAAACCCCAAGAGAGGTCAAACTTGCACAAGATTACTTTAGAAAAAGGTACACTCTCCTCCTCTAGAAACCCGGTATCTGCACCTGAACATTGGCTGCTGTCTTCAAGACTGTCACTTTACTGTGGAGAGTGCAGAGAAAATCTGAATTAACAGCTTCAAACTCTCCTCCTAACTTGTTTTAGTCACCTTTTGCTTAACTCAGTGTTCAATTTGTTGCTGTAAATCTTCGAATATTTTTCAGAGTTCTGAAAATGTTGATACTGACAATTTTTACTTGTTTTGTTTTCTGTTTTTTTTCCCCCTGTAGTGGAATGGGCCTTTGGAATGGTGTACTCTACCACTTTCACTAATGTCACCTCTTCTGTATTTTGACTAGGAGGGTAGAGCTGTCAGTACTATAATAATTTAAATTAAGAAATATTTACACCTTATTTTTCCAAAGTGGCATAACTGCTTGTTGGCAAATAGGGCCTGGCTAAGTGCAAATAAATCTTGTTTTAGGGTTTGATGATTAATAAAGCTGAGGCAAATGTCTTTAGAAAGACAAAAATACAGTGATTTTAACAGTACCATTTACTTTAAGAAAACTTTTTATTATATTAGTGTGTTTTGAATTAAGTTTTTTATTTTTATTTTTATAAATAGGTTATTTCAAGATGGGTAGAAAAAGAACCATCAGGAAAAATAGAATGTATCTTTTTTTCTCAAAATAATCCTTTATTTTACGATAAATGATATGTTAAAAATGACTGATATTATCTGACATTTTGAAGCTATGCCCTTGAATATGCTTTTGCATAAGAATCGCTGTCATATAAACTGGAATAGAATTTTGTCTTGGCAGGTATGAGAAATGCTCCCTGAATATGTAGCAGTAGGTGAGACTGAAAACAGTTGAAAAATTTACTAGTAAATCATATATACCTTTGATCTTATTACTTGTATATCTAAAAATCTTTAATACTCTCTATTGCCCATAGAATAACATACACATAGTTTTGACTGGCATCCAAGCATCTCAAATACAGGCATACCTTATTTTGTTGTGCTTTGCAGATATTGCATTTTTACAAATTGAAGATTTGTAGCAACCCTGCACTGAACATGTCTATTGGTACTATTTTTCCAACAGCATGTGCTCGCTTAATGTTTCTGTGTCACATTTTGGTAATTTTCACAATACTTCAAACTTTTTCATTATTTTTATATCTGTTATAATAATCTGTGATCAGTTTTCATTGATGTTACTTCATAATTGTTTTGGGCACCAAGAACCACACCCATATAAGACAGTAAACTTAATTGATACATGTTGCATGTGTTTTGATGGCTCCACTAACTGGCCATTTGCCTATCCCTCTCTCTATCTTTGGGTATCCCTATTCCTTGAGACACAAAAATATTGAAACTAATCCAATTAATAACACTACAATGGCTTCTACATGTTCAAGTGAAAGAAAGAGTTGCACATCTCTCACTTTAAGTCCAAAGCTGGAAAAAATTAAGCTTAGTGATAGCCAGGCCTCTTGTGCCAAACAGTCAAGTTGCTAATGCAAAGAAAAAGTTCTTAAAGGAAATTCAAAACATTGCTCCAGTGAACACACTGAAACCAAGAATGTGAAATAACCTTATTGCTGATATAGAGAACCTCATAGTGGTCTGGATAGATCAAACCAGCCACAACTTTCCCTTAAGCCAAAGCCTAATCCAGAGCAAATCCCTTCTGTTTTTAACTATGTCAAGGTTGAAACAGATAAGGATGTTGCGGAAGAAAACTTTGAAAGTAGTAGGCATTGGTTCTTAAGGAAAGAAGCCATCTCTGTAACGTAAAAGCACAAGGTGAAGCAGCAAGTGCTGATGTAGAAGCTGCATCAAGTTAAACAGAAGATCTAGCTAACTGATGAAGGTGGTTACACTAAACAACAGATATGCAACATAGGCAAAACAATCTTCTATTGGAAGAGGGTGAAATTTAGGACTTCCTTAGCTAGAGAGAAAAGTCAGTGCCTGGTTTCCAAACTTTGAAGGACAGAAAGACTGTCTTGCTGGGGCTAATGCAACTGGTGACTTTAGGTTGAAGGCAACACTCCAACACTCATTTACTATTCTGAATCTCCTATGGCCCTGAATAATTATGCTAAATCTACTGTGAGTTTATATATGGAGCAAAAAAGCCTAGATGACAACATATCTGTTTACAGTATGATCTAGTGAATATTTTAAGCCCATTGTTGAGACCTACTGCTCAGAAAAAAAGATTCTTTTTAAAATAGTGCTGCTTGTTGATAATGCACCTGCTTATCCAAGATCTCTGATGGAGATGAATGAGGAGATTAATGCTTTCATGTCTGCTAACACAACATCCATTTTGGAACCCATGGATCAAGAAGTAGTTCCAACTTTCAAGTCTTATTATTTAAGAAATACTTTTCATAAGACTATAGTTGACATAGATTATGTTTCCTTTGATGGATCTAGAAAAAGTCAATTGAAAACCTTCTGAAAAAGATTCACCATTCCAGACGTCATTAAGAAAATTTGTGGGCCGGGCGTGGTGGCTCAAGCCTGTAATCCCAGTACTTTGGGAGGCCGAGACGGGCGGATCACGAGGTCAGGAGATCGAGACCATCCTGGCTAACACAGTGAAACCCCGTCTCTACTAAAAATACAAAAACTTAGCCGGGCGAGGTGGCAAGCGCCTGTAGTCCCACCTACTCGGGAGGCTGAGGCAGGAGAATGGCGTAAACCCGGGAGGCGGAGCTTGCAGTGAGCTGAGATCCAGCCACTGCACTCCAGCCTGGGTGACAGAGCGAGATTCCATCTCAAAAAAAAAAAAAAAAAAGAAAATTTGTGATTCATGGGGGGAGGTCAAAATGTCAACATTAACTAAAGTTTAGAGGAAGTTGATTCCAACTCTCATGAATGACTTTGAGGGGTTTGAGGCTTGTGGCTTAAAACAACAGCAAAAGGTAGTAATTGCTGGTTTAGACTGTTCTTCTGCCTTCTTCCCCCCTTTAAATAAATAAGTTGTACCTATTTCTCAGTGCACAACTGAAATCTTACCTCCATTATGACACCTCCTCCCTTACCTGGAAATAAGCTCTTCTTTGGTTTAACTCTGAGATTAAACTTATAGCTCATAAAGTATTTTTCACTTTCTATGATGTATTATAGTTATGAATATATTTTTAGTGGGAAGAGTTTTGGAGCTGCACATATATAAGTTTTAATCTTGGTTCTATCACTCAGTAGTTTTGTGGCCTTGGACAAGACACTGATCCCTTTTTAAGCTTTATTGGAAAAAGACTGATGGTAATACCGATCCCATGGTGTTGTTGGATTAAATTAAATGACATAAAATATGTTAAACACCATTTTTTGCCTGGCAGATAATAGGTGCCCAATACATGTAAATTTTGTTATCTGCAAGTAGCAGAAAGCCTGATTAACAGTGGCTCAAACCATAATGTAATTTTCATTTACTTATCAGGAAGTCTGGAGGTGGTGGTTCCAGGGTTCATTCAATGGCTCAGTGATGTCATGAAGGACGTACATTTCTATCCTTTTGCTCCATCCTTTCAGTATACGGCTTTTTGTCTTCATTCTTATTTCTTCATGGTTGCAAGATAATTGCAGTAGCTGTTGGCATGGCATTCTCATACTTATGCAAAAAAGGACTGCAGATATAAGGTTTTCTTCTCATTAGGGTGGAGAAAGCTTAAAAATATCTCCCATAAAAGTCTTCCAAAAAACTGCCCGTTACATTTCTTTGGACAAAATTTTATCATATGACCACTTCTAGTTGCAAGGGAGTCTGGGAAGATAAGAATTTGGCAAAAAGAGATGGAAGTACTTTGAATGGTTTCAACTAATCATGGTTGTTTCTTGAGGCAGGGATATATTGTCATTCCAGACAAAAGTGAGGTACCTTAAGCAAGAAACAAGAAGACAGTAGTTTAAATTTTTTCAAAATTAAAAAATGATACAAAATAATTGTACATATTTTGGGGGTACATGTAATATTTTGACACATACATACAATGTGTAACTATCTAATTGGGGTATTAGAATATCCATCACTTCAAGTGTTCATTATTTCTTTGTATTTGGAACATTTTAAATCTTCTCTTTTAGCTATTTTGAAATATACAATAAATTATTAACTATAGTCATGATACTGTGCTATCGAACAGAACTTATTCTCTCTATCTAAGAGTATGTTTGTACCTATTAACCAACCTCTCTTCATCTCCTACTCAGCCTTCCCTTCCTCTAGTAACCACAATTCTACTGTCTACCTCCATGAGATCAACTTTTTTAGCTCCCACATATGAGTGAGAAGATACAATATTTATATTTCTGTACCTGGCTTATTTTACTTAACATAATGACCTTAAGTTTCATTCATGTTGATGCAAATGACATGATCATATTCTTTTTTATGGCTGAATAGTATTTCATTGTGTACATATACCACATATTCTTTATTCATGTAATCCATTGATGGGCACTTAGGTTGATTCCACATCATGGCTATTGTGAATAATGCAATAATAAACATGATGATACAGGTATCCCTTTGATATACTGATTTGCTCTTTTTGGACATATACCTCATAGTGGGATTACTGGATCATATGGCAGTTCTATTTGTAATTATTTTGAAAAATCGCCATACTGTTTTCCATAATGGTTGTGCTAATTTATATTCTTATCAACAGTATGAGTTTCCTTTTTGAGGACAGTAGCTTTTGAGTAGGTAATGAAGTTCCCACTGTCTTTTTATCTTTATCTTTTCTTTTGTGAACTCCTGAAGAACAGAATCCATGTCTTCTTACTTTCCATAAACAGCATGTAGTATAGTACCTGGTGTATAGTAGGTGCTTGCTTCCTGACTGTTCAATTTATAAAAACCAACTTAGCTGTGGCATATGAATTATCTATACCAACAACTGACCATCATTACACTTGTTAGGAAAAAAAGCATTAAAATTAAGGTTATATAAAAATGTGCAGTTCTTAGTTCCTGAAGAAATGCTCCAGAATATTAACTCTGAGACAGGGAGGTAACTGCATCGCTGTGTTAGGCCATCCATCTTTTCCGTGATTTCCAAAACTTGTTTGGATTTGGTAAAAGGTCTTTGTTTTGGTCTTGATAAGTGACATTTACTTAAGTTTGGCACTCTTTGTTGTTCTAGATGACCTATTGATGTGTTTGTGGGGGTTTGATCTCCTGGGTCTTGATGAGTTCAGAATTCCCTTTCTCTTGAATAGCTACAAATGTTGGTTACACAATTAATTTGAGCACCAGACATGGGAGAGACAAAGAAACATGACCTATTTACCCATTGGAAGATGGAACCCATGTCTACTACCAATGCAGTAAGAAAATGGTAGTTTTGGAAAAAGAGATAGTCAGGGAGCCACAAAAAAACAGCTTCTTATCTTTGTTTTCCAATCTTTTTAAAGGTTACAAATAAAGTATTTATCAATGTGAAAGTTTAATTAAAGAAATTCTCCTACTGGTCACACTTAGGTTATTGCAAAGACTTTCTACCTGATCTCCCTACCTCCATTTTTATACCCTGTCATCTATCTTGTACATTTTGCAAGATAAAATTTTTCTTAAAAAAAGCTTTCAGTAATGGGATGGCTGGGTCATATGGTACATCTAGTTCTAGATCCTTGAGGAATCGCCATACTGTTTTCCATAATGGTTGAACTAGTTTACAATCCCACCAACAGTGTAAAAGTGTTCCTATTTCTCCACATCCTCTCCAGCACCTGTTGTTTCCTGACTTTTGAATGATCGCCATTCTAACTGGTGTGAGATGGTATCTCATTGTGGTTTTTGATTTGCATTTTCTCTGATGGCCAGTGATGATGAGCATTTTCATATGTCTGTTGGCTGTATGAATGTCTTCTTTTGAGAAATGTCTGTTCCTTATCCTTTGCTTTTTGATGGGGTTGTTTGTTGTTTTTTTCTTGTAAATTAGTTTGGAGTTCTTTGTAGGTTCTGGATATTAGCCCTTTGTCAGATGAGTAGATTGCAAGAATTTTCTCCCCATTCATGGAGTTGCCTGTTCACTGATGGTAGTTTCTTTTGCTGTGCAGAAGCTCTTTAGTTTAATGAGATCCCATTTGTCAATTTTAGCTTTTTGCTGCTTACGTTGCTTTTGGTGTTTTAGACATGAAGTCTTTGCCCATGCCTATGTCCTGAATAGTACTACCTAGGTTTCCTCTAGGATTTTTATGGTATTGGTCTAACATTTAAGTCTCTAATCCATCTTGAATTAATTTTAGTATAAGGAGTAAGGAAAGGATCAGTTTCAGCTTTCTACTGATGGCTAGCCAATTTTCCCAGCACCATTTATTAAATGGGGAATCCTTTCCCCATTTCTTATTTTTCTCAAGTTTGTCAAAGATCAGATGGCTGTAGATGTGGTGGTATTATTTCTGAGGACTCTGTTCTGTTCCATTGGTCTATATCTCTGTTTTGGTACCAGTACACTTTGTTTTGGTTACTGTAAGCCTTGTAGTATAGTTTCAGAAGTCCCAGGTAGCATGATGCCTCCAGCTTTGTTCTTTTGACCCAGTTGTATGCTTGGAGATCACGGGCTCTTTTTTTGGTTATGAACTTTAAAGCAGTTTTCCAATTCTGTGAAGAAACTCATTGGTAGCTTTGATGGGGATGGCATTGAATCTATAAATTACCTTGGGCGGTATGGCCATTTCTGATATTGATTCTTCCTATCCATAGGCATGAGTATGTTCTTCCATTGTTTTGTATCTCTTTTATTTCACTGAGCAGTGGTTTGATTCTCCTTGAAGAGAGGTCCTTTACATCCCGCCTTAAGTTGGATTCCGTTATTTTATTCTCTTTGAAGCAATTGTGAATGGAAGTATACCCAGGGGATTATAAATCATGCTGCTATAAAGACACATGCACGTATGTTTATTTTGTCCCTAATATATAAAGACTTGGAATCAACCCAAATGTCCATCAGTGACAGATTGGATTAAGAAAATGTAGCACACATATACCATGGAATACTATGCAGCCATAAAAAGGGATCGCGTTCGCGTGCCTGTAGGGACATGGATGCAGCTGGAAACATATCATTCTTAACAAACTATCACGGGGTGAAACCAAACACCGCGTAATTCTCACTCTGGGTGGGAACTGAACAATGAATCACTTGGACTCAGGAAGGAGGAACATCCACACACTGGAGACCCTATCATGTAGGGAAGTGGGAGGGAGGGATGCATTGCAGGTGCTGATGTAAATGGCGAGGGATTGATGGGTGCAGCAGACCAACGTAGCACAAGTATACATATGTAACAAGCCTGCACGTTATGCACATGTACCCTACAACTTAAAGTATAATAATAATAAATAAATTAAAAAAAAAATAAAAATAAAAATAAAAAATAAAAAAAAATATGCAAAAAAAAAAAAAAAAAAGCTTTCATCCTGGCACCTTCTTCTCAAAGGCCACTCATACCTTCCTAATACATATAGACTAAAGCTTGGAATTGTAAGCTTGGTACTCGAGATTCTCTGTAGTCTGGTCCCTGCCTACATTTCCAGCCTTATTTCTCATGTGTCTTTAGTCAGAACATTCTCTTTACTGGTCCCTGAAGATTCCATTGTATCTTTGCTCACACTATTCCGCCATTTCTCTCATGTAAATCCCACCCACCCTTTAGGCTTAGCCTTTTCTAAATCATCTCCAGACCGTGTCAGTGTCCTTACTGTTTCTTTAGTACTTATGGCCTGTACTATTTTATTGGTGATTGGCACATTTTTACCCACTGATTTGTCTTAGACCCCTAACTTGATTATAGACTTTTTAAAGGAAAGACTTATGTTCCTCCTGTCTGTGTTCCCCTCAGAACTCTGGCCTGATCAAAAACTTTTGTACCTCCTGCTGTGTGTTTGTCTTCATGTGTTGATTGATAATAAGGTGAGGTATCACAGAAAATATGTTGGAAGCCAGCTTGCAGTTCTACAATATGCCATGGACAATTTATGCATAGATAATTGAGGAGACACTATTTTTAGTTAAATAATCTTTCTACTATATTCTATATCATCAGCTGGTTGTATAATAACTCATTGAACAGCTATACACTAATTAATATTCTATTACTATACATTCATATATTCTTCCATTTCTATTATAATTAATACTAAGATAAATATGCTTGTATACAAAGCTTTTTCAAATGTTTATTTTCTTGTCCATTCTATTGGTACAGTTTAGAAATTATCTTCTCCTTGAAGCCTTCCAGTCACCACTTGGAGTTAGCCTATTCTTTCTGCATTCCCTTAGGACTTGGCAGCAGGCATTTTGCATTGTAGTATATCTGAATGTGCTTGTCTCTGATCTATTAAATATTCTCTTATTATTCATAACAATCGTCCTTCATAATGATCTTAAAGGCTAATTTTGAACTCTGATGTTTAAGAATTCGCTAAAATGGTGGAGCAAAATATATTTACTATCTAAATAGTCCTGCCCTGCTTATCTTGTCTTTGGGTTGATATTCTTTTTTTTTTTTTTTTTTTTTTTTTTTTGTGGTCTGGAAAGCAATAGATACTGCATTCAGAGCCCCGTGCGTTAGATCAGTGGTTTTCAAAGTTTAGTTCCCAGACAAGGAGCATCACCATCACCTGGCAACTTGCTGAAAACGCAAATTCTTAGGCTCCACATGTACTTACTCAATAGCTCCAGCTGGTGCCTAGAAATCTGTTTTTTAGAATACTTATTAAAGTTCTTTACATGATTCTAATGCACACTTAGATTTGAAAACCACTGGACTAACTAGAGGTTAATAACCAATAATGATGCTTTTATACCAACACAAAGTATGTCATGAAAATAACTCAAGGGCTTTGGAGTCAGAGGACGTATATTCAAATTCCATGTTTTTCTTATATCAGCTGAGAAAACTTAGACTGTCATTTTATCTCTTTGAGTTTCTGTTTCTTCATTTGTTAAAAGGAAATAATGGCAATACCTACTGTGTAGGGTTATTATGATGATCAAATGAGATAATGTATGTGAAAGTTCCTTGTAGACCACAATAGGCCATACAAATACTGTTTATTTACTTTTCTCAGGCTTAAGCCCAGTGCTTCTATGAAGCTGATCCTAACCCAGAGTGACCTTGCCCTTATAGAATAGAAGTAACCTACATTATATATTGAGGTCTCTAACACCTCTTCAGAAATCCAGTGACAGGAGAAAAACAAAGACTGGTATGCATCAAAAGTAATACTTTGTCCTCTGAAAGAACTGTGGTGGCAGCCATCTTCAGCCTAAATTATTATTCATGCAGATTTGGGCTTCTCTGATGAACTAGTGTGTCAGGCGTTCAGGTGATTTGTCTTAATTTATCTTAAAATCCCCTAATTTTGCTTGTGTTGTTTAGTGAAGGAGAATGACAAAATAGGTATATGCTGGTATCCAGCATTGAGAGCAAAGCCAGCTAAACCATGGACTGTATAAATACTTTTTATTTACTTTTCTCAGCATTAAGCCCAGTGCCTCTATGAAGGTAGAAGGAGCAGCTTAATCAAGGGAGTCTGAAAGACACTGGAGCACAAGTAGAGATGATTCAGAGCAATGAGAAGAGATTTTGTCCCCACACCTGTATTCAAAAAAGTATGATTTTGGTGCCCTGAAAACACAAGGGAATCTAAAAACACTTTGGGACATAGAGAGTTTACAGCTTTGGGGCCACCTGCAAACAGCCCTCTTACAGATAGCACTGGCAGCAGTGGGGAGGTGCTTCCGGAAAGTAACTTTAAGAGCAATGGGTGTTACTGGTGGGTAGGGATACTTACAAACCTTTATAGACCCTAGGCTTTTGGAGGCCTAACCTATCCTCATATCAAACATAATAAAATATACCCACAGTACCTACAAAATAGAGCTTTCTTGCTGCAAAAATTACAAAGAATTTTTAAAAATGTTGCTTTTGAAATTATTTGGCTATAACTCCTTTAATTTGCAATTGGCTGTGATTCCTAAGTAATCATCATATGTACTTGGGAATTCTTATGAAATGAGAAAGTACAACTCACAAATTGCTTTCAAATGTAGTATTAAAACATTAAATTTAATGAATATTAAAAGTAACAATAATTGAAGTTTGCATACTTAAACATATGTTTCTACATTGCTTTTAAAAAAGTATTTCAAAGCCAGCAAAGATAAAATGACCCTAATTAAAGAATTAGATACCTAAACTGTGTAAACATTGGTGGTAAACACATATGACACGCCCCAAGGACTCCCAGAAATACTTGGAATTAATTTTCAGGGGCCCGAGGTCTTGCATTACACAGGTATGGACAAGAGCTGATGTAACATGGGTTATTAACATTAAGTGACTCCCTATAGGTAGGTAAGACCGAGAGAAACTCAAGTTCTAGACATAAAAGATGTGATAGTGGAGAGGCCTAGGAGTGAGCAGGTATGTATCAGCTCAACAGGAACTCAGTGAAAAAACAAAATGAAACAATCAAACAAACGAAAAAGAATTGTGACCTCTTATTGAGGACTATGGTGAATTCTTGTTCTTTCTTTTGGTTAAGTTGGCTGCCTCAGGGAGAATTGTGTTCTAAAGTTTCTTTTCTTTTCTTTTTTCTTTTTTTTTTTTTTTTTTTTGCAATGAAAAAATATTTACTTTAAGTTCTAAGATACGTATGCAGAACGTGCAAGTTTGTTACATAGGTATACATGTGCCATGGTGGTTTGCTGCACCTATCAATCCAACATCTAGGTTTTAAGCCCTGCATGCATTAGGTATTTGTCTTAATGCTCTCCCTCCCCTTGTCCCCCATCCCCCAACAGGCCCCGGTGTGTGATGTTCCCCTCCTTGTGTCCATATGTTCTCGTTTTTCAACTCCCTCTTATGAGTGAGAACATGCGGTGTTTCTTTTTCTGTTCCTGTGTTAGTTTGATGAGAATGATGGCTTCCAGCTTCATCCATGTCCCTGCAAAGGTCATGAATTCATTCTTCTTTATGGCTGCAAAGTATTCCATGGTGTATATGTACCACATTTCCTTTATCTAGTCTATCATTGATGGGCATTTGGGATAGTTCCAAGTCTTTGCTATTTTAAATAGTGCTGCAATAAACATACGTGTGCATGTGTCTTTATAGTAGAATGATTTAAAATCCTTTAGGTATATACCCAGTAAAGGGGTTGCTGGGTCAAATGGTATTTCTAGTTCTAGATCCTTGGGGAAGTGCCACACTGTTTTCCACAATGGTTGAACTAATTTACATTCCAAGCAACAGTGTAAAAGCATTTCTATTTCTCCACAGCATTGCCAGCATCTGCTGTTTCCTGACTTTTTAATAGTCACCATTCTAACTTACATGAAATGGTATTTCATTTTGGTTTTGATTTGCATTTATCTAATGACCAGCGATGATGAGCTTTTTATCATGTGTCTGTTGGCTGCATAAATGTCTTGTTTTGAGAAGTGTTTGTTCATACCCTTCACCCACTTTTTAAAGGGGTTGTTGTTTTGTTTTGTTTTTTTTTCTTGTAAATTGTTTAATTTTCTTGTAGATTCTGGATATTAGACTTTCATCAGATGGGTAGATTTCAAAATTTTCTCCCATTCTGTAGGTTACCTCTTCACCCTGATGGTAGTTTCTTTTGCTGTGCAGAAGCTCTTTGGTTTGATTAAATCCCATTTGTGAATTTTGGCTTTTGTTGAAATTGCTTTTGGTGTTTTAGTCATGAAGTCAATGCCAATGTCCTGAATGGTATTGCCTAGGTTTTCCTCTAGGGTTTTTATGGTTTTGTGTTTTACATTTTAATCTTTAATCCACGTTGAGTTATTTTTTTATAAGGTGTAAGGAAGGGATCCATTTTCAGTTGTCTCCATAAGGCTAACCAGTTCTCCCAGTGCCATTTATTAAGTAGGGTATCCTTTTCCCACTGCTTGCTTTTGTCAGATTTGTCCAAGATCAAATAGTTGTAGATGTGTGGTGTTATTTCTGAGGTCTGTGTTCTGTTCCATTGGTCAACATGTCTGTTTTGGTACCCATACCATGCTGTTTTAGTTACTGTAGCCTCGTAGTACAATTTGAACTCAGGTAGCATGATGCCTCCAGCTTTGCTCTTTTTGCTCAAGATTGTCTTGGTTTTGTGGGCTCTTTTTTGGTTCCATATGAAATTTAAAGTAGTTTTTCCTAGTTCTGTGAAGAAAGTCAGTGGTAGCTTGATAGAAATAGCATTGAATCTATAAATTACTTTTCACGATATTGATTCTTCCTATCCTTGAACATGGAATTATCCCCATTTGTTTGTGTAGTCTTTTATTTTCTTGAGCATTGGTTTGTAGTTCTCCTTGAAGAGGTCCTTCACGTCTCTAGTAAGCTGTTTTCCTAGGTATTTTATTCTCTTTGTAGCAATTGTGAATGGAAGTTCATTCAGGAGTTGGCTTTCTGCTTGCCTATTGTTGGTGTATAGCAATGCTTGTGAGTTTTGCACATTGATTTTGTATGCTGAGACTTTACTGAAGTTCCTTATTGGCTTAAGGAGTCTTTGGGCTGAGACAATGGGGTTTTCTCAATATAGAGTCATGTCATGTGCAAACTGACAATTTGACTTCCTCTTTTTGTATGTGAATACCCTTTATTTCTTTCTCTTTCGTGATTGGCCTGGCCAAAACTTCCGGTACTATGTTGAATAGAAGTGGTGAGAGAGGGCTTCTTTGTCTCATGCCGGTTTTCAAAGGAATTGCTTCCTGATTTTGCCCATTCAGTATGATGTTGGCTATGGGTTTGTCATAAATAGCTCTACTTAATTTGAGATGTGTTCCATCAATAACTAGTTTATTGAGGTTTTTAACATGAAGGGATGTTGAATTATATTGAAGACCTTTTCTACATCTATTGAGATAATCATGTGGTTTTTGTCATTGATTCCGTTTATATGATTGAATACATTTATTCATTTGCATATGTTGAACCAGTCTTGCATTCCAGGGATGGAGCTGCTTTGATGGTGGTGGATAAGCTTTTTGATGTGGTGCTGGATTCTGTTTGGCAGTATATTATTGAAGATTTTTGCAAAGGTATTCATCAGGAATATTGGCCTGAAATTTTCTTTTTTTGCTGTGTCTCTGCCAGGTTTTGGTATTAGGATGATGCTGGCCTCATAGAATGAGTTAGGGAGGCGTCCTTCTTTTTCTATTGTCTGAAATAATTTCAGAAGGAATAGTACCAGCTTCTCTTTGTACCTCTGGCAGAATTCTGTTGTGAATCTGTCTAGTCATGGGCTTCTTCTTGGTTAGTAGCATATTAATTACTGCCTCAATTTCAGAATTGTTACTGGTCTCTCCGGGGATTCGACTTTTTCCTGGTCTAATATTGGGAGGGTGTATGTGTCCTGGAATTTATCAATTTCTCTTAGATTATCTGCTTTATTTGTGTAGAGGTATTTATAGTATTCTCTGGTGGTATTTGGTATTTCTGTGGGATCAGTGGTGATATCCCCTTTATTATTTAATGTGTCTATTTGATTCTTCTCTCCTTTATTTTTTTATTTTTAAATTTCGTATTTTATTCATTTTTTTATACTTTAAGTTCTAGGGTACATGTGCATAACGTGCAGGTTCGTTACATATGTACACTTGTGCCACGTTGGTGTGCTGCACCCATCACCTCGTTAGCACACATCAACTCGTCGCTTACATCAGGTATAACTCCCAATGCAATCCCTCCTCCCTCCCACCTCCCCATGACAGGCCCCAGTGTGTGATGTTCCCCTTCCCAAGTCCAAGGGATCTCATTGTTCAGTTCCCACCTATGAGTGAGGACATGCGGTGTTTGGTTTTCTGTTCTTGTGATAGTTTGCGGGAATGATGGTTTCCAGCTGCATCCGTGTCCCAACAAAGGACACAAACTCATCCTTTTTTATGGCTGCATAGTATTCCTTGCTGTATATGTGCCACATTTTCTTAATCCAGTCTGTCACTGATGGACATTTGGGTTGATTCCAAGTCTTTGCTATTGTGAATAGTGCCGCAATAAACATAAGTGTGCATGTGTCTTTATAGCAGCATGATTTATAATCCTTTGGGTATATACCCAGTAATGAGATGGCTGGGTCATATGACTTCTAGTTCTAGATCCTTGAGGAATCGTCATACTGTTTTCCATAATGGTTGAACTAATTTACAATCCCACCACCAGTATAAAAGTGTTCCTATTTCTCCACATCCTCTCCAGCACCTGTTGTTTCCTGACTTTTTAATGATTGCCATTCTAACTGGTGTGAGATGGTATCTCATAGTGGTTTTGATTTGCATTTCTCTGATGGCCAGTGATGATGAGCATTTTTTCATGTGTCTGTTGGCTGTATGAATGTCTTCTTTTGAGAAATGTCTGTTCATATCCTTTGCCCAATTTTCGTGGGGTTGTTTGTTTTTTTCTTGTAAATTTGATTGAGTTCTTTGCAGGTTCTGCATATGAGCCCTTTGTCTGATGAGTAGATTGCAAAAATGTTCTCCCATTCTGTAGGTTGCCTATTCACTCTGATGGTAGTTTCTTTTGCTGTGCAGAAGCTCTTTAGTTTAATTAGATACCATTTGTCAATTTTGGCTTTTGCTGCCATTGCTTTTGGTGTTTTAGATATGAAGTCTTTGCCCATGCCTATGTCCTGAATGGTACTACCTGGGTTTTCCTCTAGGGTTTTTATGGTATTAGGTCTAACATTTAAGTCTCTAATCCATCTTGAATTAATTTTCGTATAAGGAGTAAGGAAAGGATCCAGTTTCAACTTTCTACTTATGGCTAGCCAATTTTCCCAGCACCATTTATTAAATGGGGAATCCTTTCCCCATTTCTTGTTTCTCTCAGGTTTGTCAAATATCAGATGGCTGTAGATGTGTGGTATTATTTCTGAGGACTCTGTTCTGTTCCATTGGTCTATATCTCTGTTTTGGTACCAATACCATGCTGTTTTGGTTACTGTAGCCTTGTAGTATAGATTGAAGTCAGGTAGCGTGATGCTTCCAGCTTTGTTCTTTTGGCTTAGGATTGTCTTAGCAATGCAGGCTCTTTTTTGGTTCCATATGAACTTTAAAGCAGTTTTTTCCAATTCTGTGAAGAAACTCATTGCTAGCTGGATGGGAATGGCATTGAATCTATAAATAACCTTGGGCAGTATGGCCATTTTCACGATATTGATTCTTCCTATCCATGAGCATGGTATGTTCTTCCATTTTTTTATGTCCTCTTTTATTTCACTGAGCAGTGGTTTGTAGTTTTCCTTGAAGAGGTTCTTTACATCCCTTGTAAGATGGTTTCCTAGGTATTTCATTCTCTTTGAAGCAATTGTGAATGGAAGTTCATTCCTGATTTGGCTCTCTGTTTGTCTGTTACTGGTGTATAAGAATGCTTGTGATTTTTGCACATTGATTTTGTATCCTGAGACTTTGCTGAAGTTGCTTATCAGCTTAAGGAGATTTTGGGCTGAGACAATGGGGTTTTCTAAATATACAATCATGTCATCTGTAAACAGGGACAATTTGACTTCTTCTTTTCCTAACTGAATACCCTTGATTTCTTTCTCTTGCCTGATTGCCCTAGCCAGAACTTCCAACACTATGTTGAATAGGAGTGGTGAGAGAGGGCATCCCTGTCTTGTGCCAGTTTTCAAAGGGAATTTTTCCAGTTTTTGCCTATTCAGTATGATATTGGCTGTGGGTTTGTCATAAATAGCTCTTGTTATTTTGAGGTACGTTCCATCAATACCAAATTTATTGAGTGTTTTTAGCATGAAGGGCTGTTGAATTTTGTCAAAGGCCTTTTCTGCATCTATTGAGATAATCATTTGGTTTTTGTCTTTGGTTCTGTTTATATGCTGGATTACGTTTATTGATTTCCATATGTTGAACCAGCCGTGCATCCCAGGGATGAAGCCCACTTGATCATGGTGGATAAGCTTTTTGATGTGCTGCTGGATCCGGTTTGCCAGTATTTTACTGAGGATTTTTGAATCGATGTTCATCAGGGATATTGGTCTAAAATTCTCTTTTTTTGTTGTGTCTCTGCCAGGCTTTGGTATCAGGACGATGTTGGCCTCATCAAATGAGTTAGGGAGGATTCCCTCTTTTTCTATTGATTGGAATAGTTTCAGAAGGAATGGTACCAGCTCCTCCTTGTACCTCTGTTAGAATTCAGCTGTGAATCCATCTGGTCCTGGACTTTTTTTGGTTGGTAGGCTATTAATTATTGCCTCAATTTCAGAGTCTACTATTGGTCTATTCAGGGATTCAGCTTCTTCCTGGTTTAGTCTTGGAAGAGTGTAAGTGTCCAGGAAATTATCCATTTCTTCTAGATTTTCCAGTTTATTTGCGTAGAGGTGTTTATAGTATTCTCTGATGGTAGTTTGTATTTCTGTGGGGTCGGTGGTGATATCCCCTTTATCATTTTTTATTGCATCTATTTGATTCTTCTCTCTTTTCTTCTTTATTGTCTTGCTAGCAGTCTATCAATTTTGTTGATCTTTTCAAAAAACCAACTCCTGGATTCATTGATTTTTTGGAGGGTTTTTTGTGTCTCTATCTTCTTCAGTTCTGCTCTGACCTTAGTTATTTTTTTCCTTCTGCTAGCTTTTGAATGTGTTTGCTCTTGCTTCTCTAGTTCTTTTAATTGTGATGTTAGAATGTCAATTTTAGATCTTTCCAGCTTTCTCTTGTGGGCATTTAGTGCTATAAATTTCCCTCTACACACTGCTTTAAATGTGTCCCAGAGATTCTGGTATGCTGTATCTTTGTTCTCATTGGTTTCAAAGAACATCTTGATTTCTGCCTTCATTTCGTTATGTACCCAGTAGTCATTCAGGAGCAGGTTACTCATTTTCCATGTAGTTGGGCGGTTTTGATTGAGGTTCTTAGTCCTGAGTTCTAGTTTGATTGCACTGTAGTCTGAGAGACAGTTTGTTATAATTTCTGTTCTTGTACATTTGCTGAGGAGTGATTTACTTCCAATTATGTGGTCAATTTTGGAATAAGTGTGATGTGATGCTGAGTAGAATGTATATTCTGCTGATTTAGGGTGGAGAGTTCTGTAGATGTCTACTAGGTCTGCTTGCTGCAGAGATGAGTTCAATTCCTGGATATCCTTGTTCACTTTCTGTGTCCTTGATCTGTCTAATGTTGACAGTGGGGTGTTGAAGTCTCCATTATTATTGTGTGGGAGTCTAAGTCTCTTTGTAAATCTCTAAAGACTTGCTTTATGAATCTGGGTGCTCCTGTATTGGGTGCATATATATTTAGGATAGTTAGCTCTTCCTGTTAAATTGATCCCTTTATCATTAAGTAATGGCCTTCTTTGTCTCTTTTGATCTTTGATGGTTTAAAGTCTGTTTCATCGGAGACTAGTATTGCAACCCCCGCTTTTTTTTGTTCTGCATTTGCTTGGTAAATCTTTCTCCATCCCTTTATTTTGAGCCTATGTGTGTCTCTGCATGTGAGATGGGTCTCCTGAATACAGTACACTGATGGGTCTTGACTCTTTATCCAGTTTGCCAGTCTGTGTCTTTTAATTGGAGCATTTAGTCCATTTACATTTAAGGTTAATATTGTTATGTGTGAACTTGATCCTGCCGTTATGATATTAACTGGTTATTTTGCTCGTTAGTTGATGCAGTTTCTTCCTAGCCTTGATGGTCTTTACATTTTGGCATGTTTTTGCAATGGCTGGTACTGATTGTTCCTTTCCATGTTTAGTGTTTCCTTCAGGGTCTCTTGTAAGGCAGGCCTGGTGGTGACAAAATCTCTAAGCATTTGCTTCTCTGTAAAGAATTTTATTTCTCCTTCACTTATGAAACTTAGTTTTGCCGGATATGAAATTCTGGGTTGAAAATTCTTTTCTTTAACAATGTTGAATAGTGGCCCCCACTCTCTTATGGCTTGCAGAGTTTCTGCCGAGAGATCTACTGTTAGTCTGATGGGCTTCTCTTTGTGGGTAACCCGACTTTTCTCTCTTGCTGCCCTTAAGATGTTTTCCTTCATTTCAACTTTGGTGAATCTGGCAATTATGTGTCTTGCAGTTGCTCTTCTCGAGGAATATCTTTGTGGCGTTCTCTGTATTTCCTGAATTTGAATGTTGGCCTGCCTTACTAGGTTGGGGAAGTTCTCCTGGATGATATCCTGAAGAGTGTTTTCCAACTTGGTTCCATTTTCCCCCTCACTTTCAGGCACCCCAATCAGACCTAGATTTGGTCTTTTTACATAATCCCATACTTCTTGCAGGCTTTGTTCATTTCTTTTTCTTTTTTCTTTAGATTTCTCTTCTCACTTCATTTCATTCATTTGATCCTCGATCGCTGATACTCTTTCTTCCAGTTGATCGAGTCAGTTACTGAAGCTTGTGCATTTGTCACGTATTTCTCATGTCATGGTTTTCATCTCTGTCAGTCGTTGATGGCCTTCTCTGCATTAATTATTCCAGTTATCAATTCTTCCACTCTTTTTTCAAGATTTTTAGTTTCTTTGTGCTGGATACGTAATTCCTCCTTTAGCTCTGAGAAGTTTGATGGACAGAAGCCTTCTTCTCTCATCTCGTCAAAGTCATTCTCCATCCAGCTTTGATCCGTTGCTGGTGATGAGCTGCATTCCTTTGCAAGGGGAGATACGCTCTTATTTTTTGAATTTCCAGCTTTTCTGCCCTGCTTTTTCCCCATCTTTGTGGTTTTATCTGCCTCTGGTCTTTGATGATGGTGACGTACTGATGGAGTTTTGGTGTGGGTGTCCTTCCTGTTTGTTAGTTTTCCTTCTAACAGTCAGGACCCTCAGCTGTAGGTCTGCTGGAGATTGCTTGAGGTCCACTCCAGACCCTGTTTGCCTGGGTATCAGCAGCAGAGGCTGCAGAAGATAGAATATTGCTGAACAGCGAGTGTACCTGTCTGATTCTTTCTTTGGAAGCTTGCTCTCAGGGGTGTACTCCACCGTGTGAGGTGTGGGTTGTCGGTCTGCTCCTAGTGGGGGATGTCTCCCAGTTAGACTACTCAGGGGTCAGGGACCCACTTGAGCAGGCAGTCTGTCCGTTCTCAGATCTCAACCTCCGTGTTGGGAGATCCACTGCTCTCTTCAAAGCTGTCAGACAGAGTCGTTTGAATCTGCAGAGATTTCAGCTGCTTTTGTTGTTGTTGTTGTTTAGCTGTGCCCTGTCCCCAGAGGTAGAGTCTACAAAGACAGGCAGTACTCCTTGAGCTGCTGTGAGCTCCACCCAGTTCGAGCTTCCCAGTGGCTTTGTTTACCTTCTTAAGCCTCAGCAATGGTGGTCGCCTCCCCCCCAGCCTCGCTGCTGCCTTGCCGGTAGATTGCAGGCTGCTGTGCCAGCAATGACGGAGGCTCCGTGGGCATGGGACCCTCCCGGCCAGGTGTGGGATATAATCTCCTGGTGTGCCCGTTTGCTAAGATCCCTGGTAAAGTGCAGTATTGGGGTGGGAGTTACCCGATTTTCCAAGTGTTGTGTGTCTCAGTTCCCCTGGCTAAGAAAAGGGATTCCCTTCCCCCTTGCACTTCCCAGGCGAGGAGATGTCTCGCCCTGCTTCAGGTCTCGCTGGTCGGGCTGCCGCAGCTAACCAACACTGATTGTCCCGCACTCCCTAGTGAGATGAACTCAGTACCTCAGTTGAAAATGCAGAAATCACCTGTCTTCTATGTCACTCGCGCTGGGAGTTGGAGACTGGAGCTGTTCCTATTCGGCCATCTTGTTCCAGCCTTCAATTTCGTCCTTTATTTTTTATTAGTCTAGCTAGTGCTCTATCTATTTTGTTAATTTAAAAAAACAGCTCTTGAATTCATTGATTTTTTTTAGGGATTTTTCACATCTCTATCTTCTTCAGTTCTGCTCTGATCTTAGTTATTTCTTGTCTTCTGCTAGCTTTTGGATTAGTTTGTTTTTGCCTCTATAGCTCTTTTAATGGTGATGTTAGTGTGTTGATTTTAGATCTTTCTAGCTTTCCGATGTGGGCATTTAGTACTACAAATTTCCTTGTACACACTGCTTTAAATGTGTCCCAGAGATTCTGGTACGTTGTGTCTTTGTTCTCATTGGTTTCAAAGAATATCTTTATTTCTGCCTTCATTTTGCTATTTATCCAGGAGTCATTTAGGAGCAGGTGATCAATTTCCATGTAGTTGTGTGGTTTTGAGTGAGTTTCTTAATCCTGAATTCTAATTGGATTGCACTGTGTTCTGGGAGACTGTTAGGATTTCCGTTCTTTTACATTTGCTGAGGAGTGTTTTACTTCCATTTATGTGGCTGATTTGAAAATATGTGGCATGACACAGAGAAGAATGTATATTCTGTTGATTTGGAGTGGAGAGTTTTGTAGATGTCTTTTAGGTCCACTTGATCCAGAGCTAAGTTCAAGTCCTTAATATCCTTGTTAATTTTATTTCTCATTGATCTGTCTAATATTGAAAGTGGGGTGTGAAAGTCTCCCATTATTATTGTGTTGTAGCCTAAGTCTCTGTGTAGGTCCCTAAGAACTTGTTTTATGAATCTGGGTTATCCTGTATTTGGTGCATATATATTTAGGATAGCTAGCTCTTCTTGTTGCATTGATCCCCTTACCATCCTGTAATGTCCTTCTTTTTTTTTTTTTTTTTTTTTGTTTTTTTGTTTTTTTGTTTTTTACCTTTGTTGGTTTAAAGTCTGTTTTATCACAGACTGGGATTGCAACCTCTGGTGTTTTTTTGAACTTTCCATTTGCTTGGTAAATATTCCTCCATCACTTTATTTTGAGCCCATTTGTGTCTTTGCACGTAAGATGTATCTCCTGAATACAACACACCAATGAGTCTTGACTTTTTATCCAGTTTTCCAGTTTGTGTCTTTTAATTGGGGCATTCAGCTTATTTACATTTAAGGTTAATATTTTTATGTGTTAATTTGATCCTGCCATCATGAGGTTATCTGGTTTTTTTGCATATTAGTTGATGTAGTTTCTTCATGGTATCATTGGCCTTTATATTTTGGTGTGTTTTTGCAGTAGCTGGTACCAGTTTTTTCTTTCCATATTTAGTGCTTCCTCCAGAAGTTGTTTCAAGTCAGGCCTGGTGGTGACAAAATCCCTTAGCATTTGTTTGTCTAGAAAGGATTTTATTTCTCCTTTGCTTATGAAGCTTAGTTTGTTTAGATATGAAATTCTGGTTTGAAAATTTCTTTAAGAATGTTGAATATTAGCCCCCACTCTCTTCTGGCTTGTGGGGTTTCTGCTGAGAGTTCTATTGTTAGTCTGATAGGCTTCCCTGTGCAGGTGACCTGACCATTCTCTCTGGTTGCCCTTAACATTTTTCCTTTATTTCAAACTTGGAGAATCTGATGATTATGTGTCTTGGTGTTAATCATCTTGTGGAGTATCTTAGTAGAGTTGTCTGTATTTCCTGAATTTCATATTGGCCTACCTTGCTAGGTTGGGGAAGTTCTCCAGGGTAATATCCTGAACTGTGTTTTTCAATTTAGATTCATCCTCCCCATCACTTTCAGGTACACCAATCAATCGTAGGTTTTGTCTTTTTACATAGTCCTATATTTCATGGAGGCTTTGTTTGTTCCCTTTTATTCTTTTTTCCCTAAGCTTGTCTGCATGCCTTATTTCAGCAAGGTCGTCTTCAGTCTCTGATCTCCTTTCTTCTGCTTGGTCTACTTGCCTACGGATACTTGTGTATGCTTCATAAACTTCTCATGCTGTGTTTTTCAGCTCTATCAGGTCATTTATGTTCCTTTCTAAACTGATTATTCTAGTTAGCAGTTCCTGTAGCTTTTTATCGAGGTTCTTAGCTTTCTTGCATTGGGTTAGAACCTGCTCCTTTATCTCAGAGGAGTTTGTTATTACCCACCTTCTGAAGCCTATTTCTGTCAATTCATCAAACTCATTCTCCATCCAGGTTTTTCCCTTGCTGGAGAGGTGTTGTGATCATTTGGAGGAGAAGAGGCATTCTGGCTTTTGGAATTTTTAGCTTCCTTGTGCTGTTTTTTCCTCATATTTGTGGGTTTATCTACCTTTCATCTTTGAGGCTGATGCCCTTTGGAAGGCTTTTTTTTTTTTTTTCTTTATGTTTGTTAGTTTGTCTTATAACATTCAAACCCCTCTTCTCTAAATCTGCTGCAGCTTGCTGGAGGTCCACTCCAGACCCTGTTCACCTGGGTATCACCAGTGGAGGCTGCAGAACAGCCAAGATTGCTGCCTGCTCCTTTCTCTGGGAGCTTCATCTCAGAGGGTCACTGGCTTGGTGTCAGCCAGAGCTCCCTTGCATGAGATGTCCATCGACCCTTATTGGGAGGACTCTTCCAGTCAGGAGGTATGGGTTCAGGGACCCACTTGAGGAGGCAGTCTATCCCCTTAGTGGACCTGGTGCACTATGCTGGGAGAATCCCCTTTGTCAGGATCAGTTGCTCTTTTCAGAGCCTGCAAGCAGGAAAGATTAAGTCTGCTGAAGCTGCAACTGCAGTTGCCCCTCCCGTGAAGTGCTCTATCCCAGGGAGATGAGAGTTTTATCTGTAAACCCCTGACTGGGGCTGTTACATTTCCTGCAGAGATTCCCTGTCCAGTGAGCAGGAGTCTAGGGAATGAGTCTGGCCACAGCCACTTTGCCATTCTGTGGTGAATTCTGTGCAGTCTAAACCTGACAGCCTCCTTAGCACTGTCAAGGGAAAACTGCCTACCAAAACCTCAGCAATGTCAGTTGCCACTCCCCCCACCAAGTTCAATCATCCCAGGTTGACTCCAGACTGCGGTACTGGCAGCGAGAATTTTAAGCCAGTGGTTCTTACTTTGCTGGGATCCATGGGAGTGGAACCTGCTTAGTGAGACCCCTTGGCTCCCTTGCTTCAGCCCCCTTTTCAGGGGAGTGGTTGGTTCTCCTATCTTGCTATGGTCCCAGGTGCTGCTATAGTACAAAAAAAAAAAAATTTCTTGAGTAATACCCTGTAAGTACGGCATTCAAAGCAAAAATGGACAAACGGGGTCTTGTTAAGTAAAAATCTTCTGCACAGCAAAGGAAACAATCAACAAAGTGAAGATCCAACCCACAGAATGGAAGAAAATATTTGTAAAGTACCTATCTGCATCTGACAAGGGATTAATAACCATAATATATATGGAACTAAAACAACTCTATAGGGGAAAAAAATCTAATAATCTGATTAAAAATGGGCAAAAGATTTTAATAGACGCTTCTCAAAAGAAGACTCACAAATGATAAACAGGCATATGAAAAGGTGCTCAACATCATTGATCATCACATAATACAAATCAAAATTATAGTGAGATATTTTTCCCCTGTTAAAACAGCTTACACCCAAGAAATAGGCAATAACAAATGCTGGTGGGGATGTGGAGAAAAGGGAACCCTTTAATACTGTGGTGGGAATGTAATTAGTACAGCCACTATGAAGAACAATTTAGAGATTCGTTATAAACTTAGAAATTGAGCCATTATATGATCCAACAATCCCATTGCTTGGTATATGCCCAAAAGAAAGGAAATCAATATGTTGAAAAGGTATCTGCACTCCCATGTTTGTTTCAGCAGTGTTCCCAATAGCTGGGTTTTGAAGCAACCAACATGCCCATCAACAGACACATGGATAAAAAAAATACGGTACTTATACACAATGGAATACTATTCAGTCATAAAAAGAATAAGATTCTGTCATTTGCAACAACATGGGTAAGACTGGAGGTCATTATTTTAAGTGAAATAAGCCAGTCACAGAACGACAAACATTACATGTTCTCACTTATTTGCGGGAGCTAAAATCAAAACAATTGAACTCATGGAGATAGATAGTATAAGGATGGTTAGCAAAGACTGGGAAGAATAGTTGGGGGCTTTGCGGGAGGGAGGATGGTTAATGGGTAAAAAAAAAAAAGTAAGAATGAATAGGTCCTAGTATTTGATATCACAATGGGGTGATGATATTAGTCCATTTTCACATTTCTATAAAAAACTTCTCTGAGACTGGTTAATTTATAAAGAAAGAGGTTTAATTGACTCACAGTTCCACAATGCCTGGGGAGGCCTCAGAAAACTTACAATAGTGGCAGAAGGGGAAACAGGCACATCTTATGTGGCAGCAGGTGAGAAAGAGAGAGAACATATGAGAGTGCAGGATAAACTATAATTTATAAAACCATCAGATCTCATGAGAACTCACTATCATGAGAACAGCATGAGAGAAACCACCCCCATAATTCAATCACTTCTCTTCCTCAACAAGTGAACGTTATAGGTTCCTCCCTTGACATGTGGGGATTACAATTTGAAATGAGATCTGGGTTGGGACAGAGAGCCACACCATATCAGTGACTACAGTGAATAATAATTTAATTGTACATTGAAAAATAGCAAAAAGAGTATAATTAGATTGTAGCACAAAGGATAAATGCTTAAAGGAATGGATAATCCATTTTCTATGATGTGATTATTACACATTGCATGCCTGTATCAAAACATCTCATGCACCCCATCAATATCACCTGCTATGTACCCACAAAAATTAAAAATTAAAAAAAAAAACTAAACAACAAGAACAACAAACCAAAAAGCCCCTACATATTCTGGTTCCTGCTTATCTCACTAACTTCATGACCCACCACTCTCCTTGCAATCTGCTATGTTTCAGTCATGCTGCCTTTCTCTCAAACTATCAAGCTACTTTCTGCTACAAGGCCTTTGCATATTTTTTTTTTTTTTCTGTCCAGACTAGTCAACCACCCATTTTAATTATGGCTGACTCTCATACTTTGAATTTTAGAACAACTGTCACTTCTTCAGAGACTCCTTCCTTGATCATTACTATTTAATGTAGCTTTCATATTTTGTTCTTAGTATCTTATTTGCTTCATACACCTTATTCTTTATACATATTTTATTTATATCTTTTGTTACTTTTTTAAATTAGTCACCCAAATTCAGATCTATGAGAGCAGGGACAGTGACTTTCTTATCCACTTAGTAGGTGCTCAATAAACACATGTTGAGTGAATTAATAAAAATATGTTAACCTTGTTTACTAGTTACTTCCATGTGTAAGTCTTAGCTTCACCCATTACATGAGACTCCAACAGGTCTATTTGCCTACTGACCCAGGCAATCTATGAGATAGTAAAGAAGGAAAGGGTGACCTTCTGTGAAGCCAGTTGTCTTACAAATGGAGTGGAAGACTAGATTCCCATCAGGTGGCTTGGTGAGTAGCTCACAGAGAGAAAATATTTTACCTGATTCTTTAGTTGTGCTTGGGAAATTATGCTGTGGCATGGGGAGGAGAATGGGAAAATTTCAGATCTCAAACAAAGTGTCATCTCCATGGGAAAATTAGACATTCACCTACACACCCATCTATGAAAGATGGGGGATCTCTCCCTACTCAACTATCCACACCATCATTCAGTCTTGAGTTGCTAGCTTGTATCTGATACTGTCTAGTTTGGAGGTAGAAAATGAACATGATTTTTCTTTTGTTTTGAACTGTGGGAGATCCCCACTTCAAAACTAATTAATGACCATATTCCCTCTTTCTCATGGAAACATAAAACCAGTCTAGTTGAGCTAGTAAGGTCATTTGGAACTCTTAGTCTACCCCCTTTTGTGTGATGAATCAAGAAACTGACATTCAGAGGGGAGAAATGATTTGGCCAAAGTCATGTCTTTGGACCCTCAACCCAGTTCACCTTCTACTAGCTCTTCAGCTACATAAATCAGCTCCTTAAGGAAAAAGACCATCTCTACATTTAAGCAAATTTTCCCTATGCCCAGAGGAGTGATTGATATACAGTAGATATTTAGTAGATATTTATGTATTTGTTGGCTGCCATTATGTAATAGTGGGCCACTTTGTAAATATTTTTTGCCCCTCAAGAGATGAATAATGTTGTTTCTTCTCTGCCTACTTTTTTGTTTTATTTTTTGTAAGAAAAAATTATAGAAAGCAGATGGGCTTAAATATAAGTGGTATTGTATTTCATAGGAAATAATATTAGAGAATTAACATTTATATTAATGCTTTCCTTTATCTATCTTTAGTGTTATCTTCTCCCTTCATACCTCTGACTAGAGTCTTATTCTTTCTGAACACAAGATTACTCTAGAAAGACCAGTTATAAAATCTCTTTTATTTGATTATTTACTTATCATTCATTCAAAAAATATACCCCAATTACACATTGTATGTAAAAGAGAGAGATAGAGATGCACAGTACAAGAATATCATGAGTGCAATAGTAGAAGGAAAGAAAAAGTGCTGTGATAATTATAGGGTTTTATCAGGAAAACAGAAAAACTATATTACGTATTTTGGGCAGAAGGGAGTTGGTTATACAAGTGTTGGAAAGCTGAAAGAGTAAAAGCGAGGTAACCAGAGTAACCTAGATATTAATAACTGCTGGAAATAGCTAGGACTGGAGGAATAAAAAGATCTAAGGAGGGAAGTTCTGCACAACTGGTGTTTGGACTTTTTAGAAGGAGACATGGCATGGTAGGTGCTTGAACCTCTGAGGAGGGTAATGCAAGTTAAGGGATGCCAGGACCACTGAAGGGGATGTGACTCAGTGAGTATTAAGATGGTCTAGGGGATATAGCTCAACTGATGAGGGAGCTCATACTCTGATTATCCAGGGAAGATGACTTAGCCACTGCTTTTAGGTGACACAGTGAGGCTGGTACTAGGAGTGGAGAAAGAAGGCACTGGATACGTTAATAGGAAATGGAAAAAAAAAATCCCTTTCCCTCTTTTCAAATCTACCTCTAGTTGCCTCCAATTGGCAGAACCTAACTGGAAGTCTGTTGGCATGGGTGTTTGGGAAATGTGGTTTGAAGAATCCATTAAAAATCAGCATATAGAAAAGTGAATTAAAGCTGAGAGACAATAGGTAAATGGCCAGTGTAGCAATGAAGAAGGACTAATTAAGTCTGAATGAGGGTGATAGTAATGAGGAGAATCAAGTAAGCCTCCATGGAAAAGGCAGCACTGAAAATCATTATTGCTGGGTGAATGGGATTTTAAGAGATTGGGAAAAGGAGAGGTTGGAGTGGGGATTGAGATTAGAATACATTTCAGGTGCAAGAACAGGAGAAAAGAAGCGTGCCTGCTGGCAAGTGCAAGTTATACCTGGGGAATTACTTTGAGTTCTGTGAGGCTGGATGGTAGTGTGCAAGGGAGGGTAAAGTGGGAGATAGAGGCTGGAAAAGTGAGCAGACACCACATTACTGAGGACTTTGATCATGTGAGGTTAAGGTGTTTGGACTTCTCTTTTTAGGCAGTAGAGAACTATTACAAACATGTTAAATAGAGGAAATAAAAAAATCCAATTTCTGTTTCAGTAACACTACTCTGGTGGCAGTGTGGAGAAGAGGTGACACATTATAGGGGGAGAGATTGGAGGCATTTTGACTGTTTTGGAGACTACTTCAATAGAGGGAGAAGAAAGGGTGAAGGTCTCCAGTGGAACAATGGCAGTAGGATGGAGAAAATAAAAAGAGGACTGTGAAAGCCGCAGAGGAAAAATTAAGAAGAGTTTGCAAATACTTTATGATGGCATGTTTTGTTTCACTGCCTCCCTGCTCAAACAGGTCTGAAGTTTAGAATATTATTCCTTCTATTGTGTTGAAATCTTTTACTCTGAAGCTTCTAGCTGTTTTTACTAGTTCTATCCTTTAGACTCAAAGAATAGGTGTATTCCATTTCCATGAAAGTTCTTCATAAACTTTAAAATAATGACCATATTTAAAGTCTATGTGGTGTGACCAGGAAGTAATATAGTGTTCAACAGTCTCAGGTTCCTTGGTACTTTTGATATCATTTGTTTTAACATTTTGTTTTTAATTAATTATGGCCTCCCATAAAGTTGCAGTAATAGTACAGAGAGGCACTGTGTACATTTTACACATTTCCCCCTAATGGTTACTTCTTTTATAAGTATAGTAAATATCAAAACCAAAATATTGACATTGGTATGATGTGTATGTATAGTTCTGTCATTTTATCAGGTGTAGGTTCCTGCAACCACCACTGAAATCAACATTCAGAACTGTTCCATCACTATAAAGATCTCCATTATGCTATCCCTTTGTAGTCACATACACTCCCCCATCCCTAAACTCTGGCAACCACTAATCTGTTCTCTATCTCTATAATTTTGGCATTTCAAGAATGATGTGTAAATAAAATCGTATGGTGAGTAACTTTTTGAGATGGCTCTTTTAACTCAGCAAAGTGCTCTTGAGATTTATCTTAGTCCCTTCGTGCTGCTATAACAAAATATCTTAGACTGGGTAATTTATAAACAACAGAAATTTTGTAACTCACAGTTCTGGAAACTGGGAAGTCCAAAATTGAGGTCCTGGCAGATTAAGTGTCTGATGAGGACTCACACTGTGCTTTATAGATGTCACTTTCTTGCTGTGTCCTCACATGGCAGAAGGGCTGAACAAGCCCTCTCAGGCTTCTTTTATAAGAGCACTAATCCCATTCATGCCCTCATGACCTAATAATCTCCCAGAAACTCTCAAGACCTAATCATCTCCCCCTAAACCCTCATGACCTAATCATCTCTCTCATGACCAAATCATCTCCCACCTCTTAATACTACCACATTGAATTAGATTTTAACATGAGAATTTCAGTGGGACATAACCATTCAGACCATATCAAGATCCATCCAAGTTATTGCAGGTATCAATAGCTAGTTACTTTTATTGCTAGGTAATATTCCAAAGTATGAATGTGGCATAATTTGTTTAACCATTCACCTATTAATGGGAACTTGATTTCCAGTTTTTGGCTATTATGAATAAAGTTCCTATAATTCTGAACAAAGTTGCCCCAGGTTTTTCTGTGGACATAAATTTTTATTTCTGTGGGATAAATCTCCAAGAGTGCAATAGTTGGATCCTATGGTAGTTGCATGTTTAGTTTAATAGAAACTGTCAAACTTTCCCAGAGTGTTTGTACCATTTTATATTTCTACCAGTAATGTATGCATGATACAGTTTCTCTACATCCAGCATTTAGTTTGCACTATTTTTTATTTTGGTAATTCTCATAGATGTGCAGATTTCTCTGTGATCTTAATTTGAATTTCCCTAAAGGTTAGTTGTATTGGACATTATTTTATGTTGCCATCCATATAACCTTTCCTGTGAAATATATCTTCATGTCTTTGGCCCATTTAAAATATTGAATGGTTTACTCCTTTACTATTGACTTTGGATAATTCTTTAATATAATTAGATATAAGTCCTTTGTAAGTTATGTGGTTTGCAAATATTCTGCCCTATTCTGTGGTTTTTATTTTCCTCTTCAGCAGGTCCTTCTCAGAGGAAAAATTTTAATCTTTGCTAAGGGTCATGTGTTGACTTTTTTTCTTTTATAAATTGTGCTTTTCATCTCAAGTCTAAGAACTTTTATTCTTTCAACTTTTACTTTAGGTTCAGGGGGTACATGTGTAGGCTTGTTACATCGCTAATTTATATTGTTTGGGGTATATATACAATAATGGGATTGCTGGGTTGAATGGTACTTCTGTTATAAGTTCTTCAAGATATCTCCAAACTGCTTTCCACAGTGGCTGAATTCATTTATATTCCCACTAGCAGTAATATGTGCTCTTTTTTTTCCTGCAAACTCACCAACATCTCTTATTTTTTACTTTTTATTAACAGCCATTCTGAAGGGTGTGAGATGGTATCTCATTGTGGTTTTGATCTGTATTTCTCTAATGGTTATTGATGTTGCACATTTTCTATATGCTTGCTGGTGGCATGTATGTCTTCTTTGAGAAGTGTTTGTCCATGTCCTTTGCCTATTTTTTATTTTTATTTTTTAATGTGTACATTATGTTTATCTTCTCTGTAAGAATTATACATTTTATTTTATTTCATTAGATTTTTGGGAAACAGTTGGTGTTTGGTTATGTGAATAAGTTCTTTAATGGTGATTTCTGAGATTTTGGTACACCAGACACCCAAGCATTGCACGCTCTACCCAATGTGTAGTCTTTTATCCCTCACCACTTCACTTAGAATAATGGTCTCCAATTCCAGTCAGGTTGCTGTAAATGCCATTAATTCCTTCCTTTTATGGCTACATAGTATTCCACGGTGTGTGTATATATATATTATATGAATAGATACATCACATTTTCTTTATCCACTCATTGAATGATGATAATTTGCTTTGCCCATTTTTAAATGAGGTTGTTTGGTTTTTGCTTGTTGATTTGTTTAATTTTCTTATGGATTTTGGATATTAGAATTTTGTCAGATGCATAGTTTGCAAATATTTTCTCTTATTCCATAGGTTGTCTGTTTACTCTGTTGTTAGCTTATTTTGCTGTGCAGAAGCTCTTAAGTTTAATTAGATCCCATTTGTCAATTTTTGCTTTTGCTGCAGTTGCCTTTGGTGCCTTCATAATGAAATCTTTGCCAGTGCCTATGTTCTGAATGGTATTTCCTGGGTTGCTTCCAGGGTTTTTATAGTTTCGGGATTTACACTTCGATCTTTCATCAATCTTGAGTTGATTTTTGTATATGGTGTACGAAATGGGTCCAGTTTCAATCTTCTGCATATGGCTGGGCAGTTATCCCACCACCATTTATTGAATAGGGAGCCCTTTTTCCCATTACTTGTTATTGTCAACTTTGGCAAAGGTCAGATCCCTTTAGTTGTGTGGCTTTATTTTTTGGTTCTCTAACCTGTTCCTTTGGTGTATGTGCCTGCTTTTGTACCAGTACTATGCTGCTTTGGCTACTGTAGCTTTGTAGTATAGTTTGAAGTTGCTTTGGCTATTCAGACTCTTTTTTGATTTCATATAAATTTTAAAATAGTTTTTTTCTAATTCTGTGAAAACTGTTGTTGGTGCCAGGAATGAGTCCTGGTTCTCAAAAACCTGGTCCAAGATTCCCAGCTTCCTCCCTTTTCAGTAGGAGGTCTGCATCCTCCTGCCATCCACTCTCAATACCTGAATTCCTAAGATCTGCTTGGAGTGTGCTGGTCTTCTTGATGGTCTGATATGTCAGTGGGTGAAGCTCTTTCTGTCTGCATCTACTCAGGCATCTTGGCATCTCCAGTCCACTGGAGCAGAAACCCAGTAGTAGAGCCTGAAACCAGTACTGATGGAAACGTTTAAATTATCATTAGTAAATTTATGAAAGTTCAGTGTGAATGAGCTAAAAAACTTTAGGGGCCCAGTTTTGTTGGGGAGAGGTATTCAAGCCTAAGAACTCTCCACTAAGCCCTAGGTCCTGAGATTTTCTCCTATGTTTTATTGTAAAAATTTTAGAGTTTTGTATTGTACATGACTTATTTTGAGTTAATTTTTATATATGGTATGAGGTTCAGGTGAAAGTTTTTTTTTTGTTTTTTTTTTTTTTTTTTTTGTCTATGCATATGCAATTGCTCCAGCACAATTTGTAGAGGCTTTTCTTTCACTATTGAATTGTTTTCGTACCTGTGTGTATTAGTTCCTTCTCATGCTGCTATGACGAAGTACCGAAGACTGGGTGATTTATAAAGGAAAGAGGTTTAATCAACTCACAGTTCCACAGGGCTGGAAAGACCTCAGGAAACTTACAATCATGGTGAAAGAGGAAGCAAACACGTCCTTCTTCACAGGGCGGCAGCAAGAAATGCCAAGATGAAAGGGAAAAAGTCCTTTATAAAACCATCAGATCTTGTGAGAACTCACTCACTATCATGAGAACAACATGAGGGTAACCACCCTCATGATTCATTTACCTCCCATTGGTTCCTTCCCACAAGTGGGGATTATGAGAACTACAACTCAAGATTTGGGTGGGGACACAGCCAAACCATATCACTTAGTGAAATATCAGTTGGCTATACTTGTGTTTGTCTATTTCTGGTTCTCTATTCTGTTCCATTGATCCATGGTTCTACTCTTCCATCAATGCACATAGTGTTAATTATTATAACTATATAATAAATGTTAAAATCAAGTAATAATTCTTCCCACTTTTTTCTTCTTTTTGAAAATCAGTTTAGGTATTCTAGTTCCTTTGCCTTTCCATAGTGTTCACGAATAAGTCTCCATACACCAGCAAAAAGTCTTGCTGGTTTTTGATAGAGATTGCATTAAACATGTTGTATTAGTCAGGGTTTTCTAGACGGACAGGTTTTTCTGTCCGTCTAGAAAATCAGTAGACTGATTTTATACGTATATATCTCTTATAGTTTATTAAGTATTAACTTACATGATCACAAGGCCCCACAATAGGCTGTCTGCAAACTTGAGGAGCAAGGAGAGCCAGTCTGAGTCTTAAAACTGAAGAACTTGGAGTCTGATGTTTGAGGGCAGGAAGCATCCAGCATGGGAGAAAGATGTAGGCTAGGAGGCTAGGCCAGTCTTGTTCCTTCACATTTTTTTTTCTGCCTGCTTTATATTTGCTGGCAGATAATGAGATTGTGCCCACCAGGTTAAAGGTGGGTCTGCCATCCGCAGCCCACTGACTCAAATGTTAATGTGCTTTGGCAACACCCTCACAGACACACCTAGGGGACTGATACTTTGTATCCTTCAATCCAATCAAGTTGACACTCAGTATTAACAATCACAAGTCCATCTCTTGTCAACTTGAACCCATACACATTTGCTGAGATTATACATAATCTTCAAATAAAGACAATAATAAGGCCATAGTTACCCCAACATAACACAACTGTCCTTTGCACAACCAGAAATGCATCAGTCCCCAACCCAGATACTATTACATAAAGTTAGCAATACTTAAATGCTGATATTAAGTCAATAAATCTTATGTCACATGATAAAGGAATAGGATATAAAATCAAGATATTTTCTTAGTACAAGTGTATACATGCACAAACATGTTTTTAACAAAAGAAGGAAATACTCATGACAGTTACAGTCCTCGTTTCTGCATCTGGTCACGTGATCATAGCTGGTATTGATGACTGCCTTCTTCTACCACCCATTCTGCATTCCCTTTGCCTTCCGCAAGCAGCTCAGCAGGTCCTGGTTTTTTTCCTTCATTCTTGAGGGATCTGGACCATTTATAGTCCTGTCTGGATTGGGTTGTTGTAGTTTCCCATTGACCTTAATCACAGGGCATGGTAATACTAAGAGATGTCCTAATGGATCTCCTGTATTTCATGCATACTCTTCCTTACCGCCATTGTGGAGTAGTAGACTGATTTTATCTTGAGAGTCTCAGTCAATCACCGCAGCCAACACTGCAACTCCCTTCTTAGACTGTTGACTTAAAGGTAGGTCCTCCCAAAGTGTCCAGGTGGCAATCTTAATTTGCAGTTTAATGGAATCGTTGTTGTGTCTCCTGGTGGCAGCATTCTTCCCTCTGGAAAGAAGAGCTCTAGGCCAGCAGAATGTAATGTCGTGGGAACAGGAAACAAAAATTTTGCTAGTGGATCACTAGGGGTAATGGTGAGTGGTGCCACTTCCACTCCTACCCCTTGATTCCTGGACCTGTGAATCCTGGCTATGGGAGAAACAGTACCATCTATTGAACGCTGATTCAGAGCATACATGGCCTTCTGGAGAGCTTTGCCCCAGCCCCACAAAGTCATCTAGTTGGCATTGTAATTGTGGCTTCAAAAGGCCGTTCCACCATTCTATCAATCCAGCTGCTTCAGGATGATGGGGAGCATGGTAGGACCAGTGAATTCCATGAGCATGAGCCCACTGCCTCACTTCTTTAGCCATAAAGTGAGTGCCTTGGTCAGAGACAATGCTGTGTGGAATACCATGATGGTGGATAAGACATTCTGTGAGTCCATGGTTGGTGGTCTTGGCAGAAGCATTGCATGCAGGATAGGCAAACCCATATCTGGAGTATCTATTCCAGTGAGGACAAACCTCTGCTCTTTCTGTAATGGAAGAGATCCAGTATAATCAACCTGCTACCAGGTAGCTGGCTAATCACCCTGAGGAATGGTGCCATATCAAGGGCTCAGTATTGGTCTCTGATGCTGGCAAATTGGGCACTCAGCAGTGGCCATAGCTAGGTTAGCCTTGGTGAGTGGATGTCCATGTTCCTGAGCCCATGAATAACCTCCATTCCTGCTACCATGGCCACTTTGTTTATGGGTCCATTGGGTGATGACTGGGGTGGCTGGGGAAAGAGGCTGAGTGGTGTCCACAGAACGGGTCATCCTATCCACTTGATTATTAAAATCCTCCTCTGCTGACGTCACCTGTTGCTGAGCACTCATATGGGGTGCAAATATCTTTACAGTTTTTGACCAGCCAGAGAGGTTCATCCACACGCCTTTTCCCCAAATTTCTTTGTCACCGATTTTCCAATCGTGCTTCCTCCAAGTCCATTACCAACCAGCCAAACTATTGACTACAGCCCATGAATGAATATATAATCACACATCTGGCCATTTCCGTTTCCATGCAAAGTGCATAACCAGATACACTGCCCAAAGTTCTGCCCACTGGGAAGATTTCCTTTCACTGCTGCCCTTCAGGGATGCCCTAGAAAGGGACTGCAGTGCTGCAGTTATCCACTTTCAGGTGGTGTCTGCATATGTTGCAGAACCATCTGTGAACCAGACCCTAGTCTTCTCTTCCTCTGTCAACTGATCATAGGGAACTCCCCATAAGGTCACTGGTGCAGGCTGGGGGAGAGAAGGAAGGGTGGCAGCAGTGGAGACTGGGGGCATTTGAGCCACTTCCTCATGTAACTTACTTGTGCTTTCAGGACCTGCTCGAACCTGATCACATATATATCACTTCCATTTGATGATGGAATGCTACTGTGCACAGCCAACTTCATGGCTAGATGGTTCAGTAAGCACTCATTTCACGATAGGCAGTTCAGGTCACAAGGTGACCTGATGATCCATAGTCAAACGTTCAGTTTCCACCAAAGCCCAGTAACAGGCCAAGAGCTGTCTCTCAAAAGGAGAGTAGTTATCTGCAGAAGATGGGAGGGCCTTGTTCGAAAATCCTATAGGTCTTCACTGTGATTCACCTATGGGAGCCTTCCAAAGGCTCCAAACAGCATCCCTATCTGCCACTGACACCTCAAACACCATTGGATCTGCTGGGTCATACGGCCCAAGTAGCAGAGCAGCTTGCACAGTAGCCTGGACCTGTTGCAGAGTCTTCTCCTATTCCAGACCCCACTCAAAACTGGCAGCCTTTTGGGTCATTCGATAAACGGATCATAGTAACACACTCAGATGAGGAATGTGTTATCTCCCAAATCCAAATAGGCCCACTAGGTTTTGTACCTCTTTCTTGGATGGAGGAGTGGCCAAACACAGTAACTTATCCTTCACCTTAGAAGGAATATCTCAACAGGCCCCACACCACTGGACCCCTAGAAATTTTAGTGAGGTAGAAGGTCCCTGAATTTTAGTCAGATTTATTTCCCCACATCTGTTATGCAAATGTCTCACCAATAAGTCCAGTGTGTTTGCTACTTCTTGCTCACTGGATCCAATCAGTATGTCATCAGTGTAATGGACCAGCGTGATATCTTGCAGAAGCAAAAAGTGATCAAGGTCTCTCCTAATAAGATTATGACATGAAGCAGGAGAGTGGATGTACCCCTGAGGTGGGACAGTAAAGGTATATTGCTGGCCTTGCCAACTGAAGGCAAATTGATTCTGGTGCAAGTTATGGACAGGAATGGAGAAAAAGTCATTTGCCAAGTCAATGGCTGCGTACCAGTTACCAGGAGATGTGTTAATTTGCTCAAGCAATGAAACCACATCTGGAACAGCAGCTTCAATTGGAGTCACAACTTGGTTAAGGTTATGATAATCCACTGTCATTCTCTAAGATTTATCTGTCTTCTGCACTGGCTAGATGGGAGCATTGAATGGGGATGTGGTAGGAATCACCACCCCTGCCTCTTTCAAGTCCTTGATGGTGGCACTAATTTCTGCAATCCCTCCAGGGATGGAATATTGTTTTTGATTTACTATTTTTCTAAGTAGAGGCAACTCTAATTGCTTCCTTTTGGCCTTTCCCACCATAGTAGCCCTCACCAGTCAGGGAGCCAATACTGGGGTTCTATCAGCTGCTAAGTATGTCTGTGCCAATTATGCAGTCTGGCACTGGGGAAATGACCACAGGAAGAGTCCGGGCACCCACTGGATCCACTGTATGTCGGACCTGACCTAAAACTCCATGAATTACCTGACCTCCATAAGCCCCTATTTTAACTGGAGGACCACAATGATGTTTTGCGTCCCCTGGAATCAATGTCAACTCAGAGCTTGTGTCTAGTAGTCCCTGAAATATCTGATTATTTCCCTTTTCCTAGTGCACTGTTACCCAGGTAAAAGGCTGGAGGTGTCCTTGGGGAAGGATGGGAGAAAGATTCACTGCATAAATTGTCAGTAATGTAGTTGGGTCCTTCCTCAAGGGGACCCAGCCTCCCCTTCATTCAAGGGATTCTGGATCTGTAAACTGGCTCAAGTAGAAATAGATTGAGGGGCTGTGATTTTCTATCTCTATAATTCAAATTAGTCTTTTGTCCATTTGACCTAGAAGTCTGCTGCTTATATAAATTAAATAGAAATGCAGTAGGCTTCCTATCAATTTCACTTCTAGGGACACCGTGGTTAATTAGCCAATGCCAGAGTGCTACAGGAGTCAGACTATTCCGAGTGCCGCTTTGTCTCTGCTTTCTATTACAGTACCTACGGCTACTTTACATTTGATGATTGAGTGCTGCCACTTGGCTCCTGGCACCTCAAGATCCAATTATTCCCATTGTATTTAAATTTTTTAGTTGACTGTGTTTCCCACGTTAGATCTGACATTCAGAGAAGAGTAATTAAAGGGCCCTTCAAAGATGCAACTGTTGCTCTCACAAATCTATTTCACAAGGCATTGGACAAGGGTATATCTTCTGGACCTTCCCAGCTAGGAGGAGTATGTCTAAAGTGAATAGTCCACTCCACCATCCCAATCTCCCTAAGCCTTTGGATCCCCTCCCTTACATTAAACCAACGGAGATCAGGCATTATCATTATCAACTCACTCATGGTGGGCCATCTTTTAATCCCTATTTCAGCTAACCAAGCAAATCAACTATTTTTTAACTCCACAAGCTGCAACATTAAAGGCAGAGTCTCTACTTAGTGGGACCAAATCAATAAATTCAGCCTGATTCAACTCTATGTTTATTCCACCATTATCCCACACCCTTAATATCTATTCGCATGCTTGTTCTCTAGATTTCTGTTTATATAAATTAGAGAACTCAAACAGTTCTTTTCAAGTGTAGTGCACCTCCTCATGGGTCACATTCTCAACCTCACCTCTAGGGACCTACAAGGACTTTAGTCTAGTTATAAGTCTAGAATCAAACAGGGGTGTTGGGGGTGGGTCCTGAAGAGAATCAACATTATTTTGCCTGGCAGCTGCCTCAGGAGAGGCCGTCACTGTTGCCTCAGGCAGCAATGGATTTATCTCCTCAGATAAAAGTGGAAAGGCTGATGGCAGCATGGGTTAGGGAGGGGATGTTGCCATTACTAGGGATGGGTAAACTGTTCCTTCTGGTAAAGAAGTTTCTTCAGAGTTTAGAAACTCAGTGTCTCCATCTTCATCACGGTCCTCCCATACGTCCCCATTCCAAGTTGCAGGGTCCCATTCTTTTCCAATCAATGCCCTCAATTTAACAGAAGACATGTGGCAAAGCTGTGCATGCACCTTTCATTGCAGGTCAGCCACTCACATGATGAGAGCTTGTGTCTGTTTTTCCACAATTTCAGCTCTGTTTCTTCAGTTGATGACTCTCACTCAGGGCAATCTTAGCAGATTTCAGGCGCAGGATCTGCTTCTGAAGCCAGGAGACAGAATCCCTGAGTTCATCATTTTCTTTCATCACTTTGTCCACTGGAGCAACCAACCAGCTTCATTATGTTCCTTGGTTCTCCACATTTAGTCAAAGGTATTATGTATAGAGTCACTAAACTTTTTGCCTCTCCTGAGTGGTGAATCAGGAGTGTCAAATGCATACACACACACACACACGTGTATATGTATATATACACACACATATACATATATATGTGTGTGTATATATACATATACATATATACATATATATGTAGTTTATAAAGTTTTAGCTTACATGATCTCAAGGTGCCACAATAGGCTGTTTGCAAGCTTGAGGAGCAAGGAGAGCCAGTACAAGTCTCAAAACTGAAGAACCTGGAGTCTGATGTTTGAGGGCAGGAAACATCCACCACAGGAGAAAGATAGCAGAGCCAGAGAAAATCTCATGCTGATTGACATGTGGGCCTCCCAGTTCTGGGCAGGAACTGACACAGGATCTGTTGAACTACAGAGCTGAGAGAAGAATCTTGGCAGACTTACTGCAAAGGAGATAATGTGCTAATTTCTTTTGAGGAATCCTGCCCAGCCCACTTTGTTATAGTGCAGGCCATTCCAGTTGGATTTGGCAGTGAATTATTCAATAGAAAACACATAGGTAGCAGGGATTAGAAAATGTCACTATCAGATCCTCCCTGTCCTTGTCAAGCTTGGCTGGGTGGCACGTTGAAGTCTGGTTACTTTAAGAAAATGAATAGCTATAGGGCTGTGAGATATTTTTTGGGACCTGCAAATGGAGGTTAGGAGCTATTTCTTGTTTGCCTAGAGTGCACCTAGTGTGTTTAGGCTGAGCTTTCTTCCTTTATTTTTTTGCTTGATCTTAAACTCTGAGGCCTCAAGGTATGTTAGAGCTTGACTTTAGAGACCTCCTAGTCTAATTGCCTCTCCTTGCCTCTCTTTTCCTTCCATTTTCTTGGCTCACTCTCACCTCAGTATTAAAGATGAGGGAAATAAACCACATAGAAGGAAAGAAAGTACTGTATATTTGATGATACATCCAGAGAGTGGAAGAATTGGGACTAGAAGTCATGTCACCAGACTCTTTGTGCTATATTATTTCTACTGCAGTGCTGCCTCCAATGCTTTCTCAATGGAATACCAAATGAGATGCTTGCTTATTTTTTCCTCCAGACATTTTTCTCTCATTTCATTTGTGCTTGTGACAAATCAGAAGCAAACCCACTGTGTGGGCTTTGGTCCATCTAGAGCAGAGGTGGAGAAACATTCACGTCAAGGGCTGTCAACATGGAAAAAATATAGATTCAACAAAAAATCAATAAAGTTCAGTATTAGTGGGGAAAAAAAACTAGTTTTTACTACTAAGAGCAAAACAAAATGTCTAAAGTGTACAACTTGTTCATTTTTCAAGCTAGAGACCAGGAGCATAAAATTTTATTTAATAAACATGTCATGGTAGTGAAAACATAACATCTGCCTTTGCCAGGTCAAAGGGTATGTTATTACTTATCAATTTTTTGAAGAAGAATAATTTTTAAAGAGCCAATCTGGATTTTTGAAGAAGGGTAAAGTTTTCTATATTTTTTTTAATTCTATTTTCAACCTGAGGACTAGAACTACATGTATTCTTGAAATCCTTTTTGTTGTTCATTATTCTTGATGAAAAGCCCTTATTTTCTTCTCAGAAATGTGGGGGTGCAATTGAAAGGTGCTATTGCCTTTCACAAAGAAAAGGCCATATATTTCTATGGTATTATATCTTTTGTATTCTTTAGGATAGCATTGCTAAAGACATTTATAGTTGTATTATACTCTTATACCTTGGGCATTTAGTATTAAAAGGCTATTGGAGTAGATGATATTTAGATAAGTTTTGGGCCATGTTAGTGAGTCTGAGGTTCCCAACTGTAGGAAAAATGAGACAAAATACTGTCTGTTGTTCTTTGAAGGTAGTTCTATTTGCAATCCCTGAAAAGCAATGTTTTGTAGCTGTCATTCTTACCTATCCTGACTCCCTCTTTGAATTACATTGGCAAGTGAAGGAGATTATGTAAATGTGGGGGAAAGAAGACTGAGGCTGGGAAGGATGTTGTAAGAAATACCTTTGTTTTTTGACAAGATAGATTGGTGATGATAAAAGGCATTGTGTTCCTATTCCCAGATCTCATCTTCCCTACCTCCTACCCCTAAAACACACACACACACACACACACACACCAGGCTTCCTGAAAGGGCTTAAAACAACACCTTTTAGTCCAATAGTCCAAAGTCTTGTTAGCAAAGAAGAATCCCTTGAGTAGATAAACCTGTGTGGCTGTGCCTTTTTAATCATGCTTTGCTTCCAGGTGGAGATTCTTAGGCTCTACCTTTTCCCAGAGTGCCATTCCACAGACAAAACTCTAGTTTTACTCTGTAGATATGCTGATCTGATGAATACCTTCTTCTAGAAGAAACGAGTCTGTTGCATAGTATGCCAATCAAAAGATGAAGAAAAGGGTTTGCATTTCTAAAGAACTCTCCTGTCATTGCAGTAGTAATATGTCCTGGGCTTTAGAAAGAGACCAATTTTGTTGGAAGACTGACTCAGCTAGTAAGGAATATTCCTTATTAGCTGTGTGACTTAAAAAAAAAAACTTACCCTCTCTGATATCATTTTACCTGTATATAGTATGAATATATTTGACAACATTACAAGGATTGTTACACTGGTATAGTCAATGCTCAGTAACTTGCAGTTTAAAATTATTAATATTTCCATCTATGCATAAGAGGGCATGAATGACCAATGATTATCACAATCTCCTTTCTTGTCTCTCAAAACTGGTTCATAGGCACATGAATTTGTAAAAATCTCTAACTGACTTTACTGCCTATTCCTCTTGAAGCTTTTCTAGTGATTTGGCCTTCATTGAGGAGTTTAGCAGATGTGCTTACCTTTTCTCTGAAATGCCAGTCAAGCTCCCAGATCCTTATTGAGTACACACTATGTACCTAGCCTGTTCATAGATTCCATGTCATTTGGAAAATTCAGAGATACCAAATAGTGAAAATATATTATCAAATGTCTGTCTAGTTCCTGTGTGCAGAAGGTAAGTAAACCTTTCCTTCGGAGGGTTGAGGAGTGGCTCTGTTAAAAGTGGAGGCTTTGGTTTGAGACAGTCTGGCTAGGGAGTCTGAGCAGATGATGTCACTTAGGTCAGCTATTTCCAAACATTGTTGTCTGTCAAAATCTGAGGGACTTTCCAAACATAGTGAAACAGAATCTCTGAGAGTAAGGCTTGGAATCTGTATTATTAACAAGCCCACTAGATAATTCTTATGCAGCCAACATAGAGACCAGAGTTTGTGAGCGCAAGGTTTCATGGTTAAGTCATAGAGTTGGAGGTGTAATTTCTTCATGAAAGCAAGACAGAGATGGGTGCATAGGAGGAACTGTATACTCCAAATGGAAAAGGCTTTGAGGTTAGTGGTGGGTGTGAGCAAAACACAATGATTCAGCATGAACGAAAATGTTGAGCCACTGATGTTTGTTCCTGATGAGAACAGGGAGATCTGGGAGAGAATGAATCACATTTCTTAGCTACAAAGGGAAGATTGTTTAATTGTTTGCCAAAGCCTTGCCTTCATCTTCACCTCCTTAAACTGAAGAGCTTCATGGAGCTTGGTCACTTCTTTTTTAGTTGATTAAAACCTCCTCTATCTAAGTTGATGATATAGGTTGAAAACTCTCTGCCCTTGATTCTTTAATGAGGAGCGCACATTCAGCTGCAAACCTAGGCTCTGGCCATATTGATGGTTACTTGCTTTCACTGTAACTCTAAGGGTCTTGCTTTGTTTTTCTGTGTATTCTTTCCCTAAATTGGGTACATAATTCTGCTTGGTATAGGTGTGTGTCTTATCTTCTAGGGATACTATAACAAAATACCTTTGACTTGGTAATTTATAAACAACAGAAATTCATTGCTCACAGTTCGGGAGGCTAGGTGATCCAAGATCAAGGAGTCAGCAGATTCCGTTTGTTGAAGGCTTGCTCTCTGCACCAAAGATAGCACCTTTTTGGTGTGTCCTCACATGACAGAAGGAAGGGTCAAGGGAGTTTTCTCCAGCCTCTTTTGTAAGAGCACTAATCCCATTTATTGGGATGAAGTCCTCATGACTTACTTCCCCAAAGCTCCACTTGTTAATACTATCACCTTGAGCACTAGGTTTCAACATGTGAATTTTGGGAGACATCAATATTCAGACACTAGACATGAGCTTAGGGGAGTATTCTTTCATCTAAAATATAGGGACTATGTACCTCTGCTTTGAGAGAATCTGAGGAATTGCTTTTAGGTACTCAATGACCTACTTGTCCATGAATGACCATTAGAAGTGTCTGGAACCAAAACTGCATGCTGCTAAAAAAAATAATACAACTCTGCATATTAGTGCTTGAGAAAATTTCCATTTCAGTGAGGCCTATAGCACTGTCCACAATCCCACTAATTAAGATGTCCAGTATTGGAATTTCTCAAACTTTGAATGCTATCCTGCAGAATACTGAGGGGTAGATACAGAGGGAATACTCCAGTCAATACCCCAGTCAAGTGCACGCTTCAGTGGTAACTAGTGCTTTGACTCTCTAAATCATAATGTGTTGTTCTACTCTGGTGAACTAAGCTAGAATGTGTTTGAGCTTTAAAGACTGTTTACCTGGGCTAGTGGTTCTCAAACTTGAGTATGCATCAGAATTATCTGAGGAGTTTGCTAAAACACAGATTTCTGGGTGCCACCTCCAGAATTCTGATTCAGTAGGTCTGGTGGTGGCTGATGATTTTTAGCTCCAAAGTTCCCAGGTGACACTGATTATATTAGCTAGGGTAATCAACATTGAGAACCACTGGCCTAGGCTATAAAAAAGGTGGAGTGGCTTGCTCATTCTTCTCTTCTTCTCTAGGACATAGTATAAACTTCTATATATTTAACCACTGTCTATACTGTGAGGCATGGACTGAAACACCAAATGAGAAGACTTCTCCCTAAACCGCCTTCCCTAGGCCTCCTTTCTGTCTGGTCCTGCTAGGCTATTCAAAGGTGGTGGTGTTGATGGGGCTTTTTCTAAGCAACTCTGTACCAATTTTATTGTAAAAATCATATGAGAGGGAAGAGAGAGAAAGACTCCAACTTAATAATATCCTAAGGAAGCCAGAACTTTGAATCTTCATGCTCCTACAATGGAAAGCTACACTCCCTACTAACAAGGTCTCCTTCACCCACATCAGAGCTGTTTTTCTTCTGCAGAATGGAAAGAATGATGGTTGATTGTTTGGTTCTCAAATAAAGATTGGAAAGTGTGGCCAATAATCTGCTATGTTTTATTTATTCTTTGTTAATTCAAATGGCTTTCAGCTAGGTCTGTGATCAGCCAAGTTTGTTGCTATCCCATTGAGGGAAGCGATCAGCATTATCTCAGGAAAATTTTTCTTGTAGGTCATGAGATTACTTTCTATTCCTCCCTTATGCTTCATCAAGCCACCTGGGACCAACGGGATTTGTAAGACAGTCCTTGAAGGCATTTTACTAACATATTTTTTTTTTTTTTTTTTTTTTTTTTTGAGACGGAGTCTCGCTGTGTCTCCCAGGCTGGAGTGCAGTGGCCTGATCACGGCTCACTGCAAGCTCCGCCTCCCAGGTTCACGCCATTCTCCCGCCTCAGCCTCTCAAGTAGCTGAGACTACAGGCGCCCGCCACCACGCCCGGCTAGTTTTTTGTATTTTTAGTAGAGACGGGGTTTCACCATGTTAGCCAGGATAGTCTCGATCTCCTGACCTCGTGATCCACCCGCCTCGGCCTCCCAAAGTGCTGGGATTACAGGCTTGAGCCACCGCGCCCGGCCAAACATATTATTTAATGTTGGGCTTCAGAAGACACTGTATAAGAATATTCCTGAGGAGGTGGAGCAAGATGGCTGAATAGAAGCCTCCACCAATGAAATACAAAATTTGACAACTATCTAGACAAAAAAGCACATTTATAAGTACTAAAAATCGAGTGAGTGATCATAGTACCTGGTTTTAACTTCATACAATTGAAAGAGGCACTGAAAGGGGTGGAAAAGACATTCTTTAATTGCCAACACCACCCATCCCACATCCCCCAGGAGCAACTATGTGGCAGGAGAATGTGTGCACGTGGAGGAGGGAGAGTGTAGCAATTGTGGGATTTTCCATAGGAACTCAATGCTGCCAACAGCAGGCAGAACTCAGCTGATGTTCATGGAGATAGCATTTAGACCAGCTCTAGCCAGAGGAAAAATGCTCATCCCACTGGTAGGAGCTTGAGTCAATCCCCCAGGAGCAATTATGTGGCAGGGGAGAGAATCTGTGCACTTGGGAGAGGGAGAGTGTAGTAATTGTGGAATTTTGCATAGGAACTCAGTGCTGCCAACACTAGGCATAACTCAGCTGATGCTTATGGAGGTAGCATTTAGACCAGCCCTAGTCAAAGGAAAATGCTCATCGCAGTGGTCAGAGCTTGAGTTTGAGCCAGCCTTGCCACCTTGGACTAAAGTACCCTGGGGTTCTAAATAAGCTTGGATGGCAGTGTAGGCCATCAATTGCAGGCCATTTGCAAGGACTGCAATTCCTGGCAAAGTCCCAGTGAGTGCTGTGTTCATCTTGGAGCTAGTGGACTTGGGGGACACATGACCTAGTGAGACACCAGCTGGGGTGGGTAAGGAAGTGCTTTCACCACTCTTTCCCCAACCCCAGGCAGCACAGCTTGGAACTCCAAAAGAGACTCATTCCTTCCACTTGAGGAAAGGAGAAAAAAGAGTGAAGAAGACTTTGTTTTGAAACTTGGATATCAGCACAGCCACAGTGAAGGATAGAGCACCAGGTAGAGTTGTGAGGCCCTCATTCCAGGCCCTAGCTCCTGGATGGCATTGCTAGACACACCCTGTGCCCAAAGAGAACTCACTGCCCTGAAGGAAAGGACATGGTCCTGGAAGGATTCATCACTTGCTGACTAAAGAGCCCTTGAACCCTGAATAATCAGCAGTGATGACCAGGTAGCGCATGCCCTGGGCCTTGGGTGAGATCCTGAGATGTGCTGGTTTCAGGTGTGACCCAGTATATTCACAACTGTGGTGGCTATAAGAGACTCCTTCTGCTTGAGAAAAGGAGAGGGAAGAATAAAGGGTACTTTGTCTTACAGCTTAGGTATTAGCCCAACCATAGTTAGGAAGGGCATCAAGCAGGCTGTTGGGGTCCCTGACTCCAGGTCTTGGCTCTCAGATGACATTTCTGGATCTACCCTGGACCCTGGGCCATAGGAGAGCCCACTGCCCTGAAGGGGGAGTCTCTGGCCAGGTTGCATTCACCATTCACCACAAGCTGACTAAAGAGCCATTTGGCCTTAAGTGAACATCAACAGTACACTGGCAGTACTCCCTGTAGGCCTATGGTGGTGGTGGACATGGAGAGAGACTCCTCTGCCTGGGAAAAGGGGAGGGAAGAGTGGGAAAAACCGTCTCTTGTGGTTTTGTTGCCAGCTCAGCTGCAGTAGAATACAGCACCAGGTAGATTTCTAAGGTTTCTGACTCCAGGCCTTGGTTCCCAGACAACATGTATTCCCCAGTTTCTTCTGGAGAAACTCACTACCCTGAAGGAAAGGCCACAAGACTGGCTGGCTTCATTATCTGCTGATAGTAGAGCCTTGGGCACTTCAGTTAACACAGTGGGCTTTGGGTGAGACTCAGTGCTGTGCTTGCTTCACGTTTATCACAGTGCAGTTTCAGTGGTGGTGGCAACAGGGGTGCTGTGACACTATTTCCCTAGCTCCAGGAAGCTCAGCACAGAGAGACTCTATTCATTTGGGAGAAAGTAAGAGAAGAGAACAAGAGTTTCTTCCTGGTAATCCAGAGAATTCTTATGGATCTTTTCCAAGATCATCAAGGGAACACCTCTATGAGTCTGAAAGAACCACAGTGTTACTGGGATTGGCATGCCCTCTAAAGCAGATACAGCTTAGATCACAACATCCAGGTACCTTCAAATACCTGGAAAGCCTTCCCAATAAGGATGGATACAAATAAGCCCAGACTGTGAAGACTACAATAAATACCTAACTTTTCAGTATCCAGACATTGATGAACATCCACTAGCATCAAGGCTGTCCGGGAAAAATGTGACCTCATGAAATGAACTAATTAAGGCGTCAGGGACCAATACCAGAAAGACAGAGATATGTGATGTTTCAGACATAATTCAAAATAGCTGTTTTGAGGAAACTCAAAGAAATTCAAGATAACTCAGAGTAGAAATTCAAAATCTATATTTCTAATTTCATTGTACTGTGATCTGAGAGACTGTTATGATTTCAGTTCCTTTACATTTGCTAAGGAGTGCTTTACTTCCAATCATGGGATCTATTTTAGGGCAAGGAACATGTGGTGATAAGAAGAATCTATATTGTGCTGTTTTTGTGTGGAGTGTTCTGTAGATATCTCTCAGGTCCAGTTGATCCGGTGCTGAGTTCAGGTCCTGAATATCTTTGTTAATTTTCTGTCTTGATGATCTGTCTAATATTGTCAGTGGGATGCTAAAGTCTGTCACTAGTATTATGTTGGAGTCTAAGTCTCTTTGAAGGTCTCTAAAAACTTCCTTTGTGAATCTCGGTGCTCCCCTGTTGGGTGCATATATATTAGAATAGTTAGCTCTTCTTGTTGAATTGAACACTTTACCATTATTTAATGCCTTTCTTTGTATTTTTTCATCTCTGTTTGTTTAAAGTCTGTTTTGCCAGAAACTAGGATTTCATCTCCTGATTTTCCTGTTTTCCATTTGCTTGGTAGATTTTTCTCCATCCTTTTATTTTGAGCCTATGTATGTCATTGCATGTGAGATGAGTCTTTTGAAGACAGCATACCAATGGGTCTTTTTTTTTTTAATCCAGCTTTCCACTCTGTCTTTCTCTGGGTCTCTTAGCCCATTTACATTTAAAGTTAGTATTGATACGTGTGGATTTGATCTTATCATGATGTTAGCTGGTCATTTTGCACACTTGTTTATGTGATTGATTTACAGTGTCACTGATCTTGTGTATTTCAGTGTGTTTTTGCAGTGGCTGCTAACAGTCTTTTCTTTCCATATTTAGTGCTTACTTCAGGAGCTCTTGTAAGGCAGGTCTGATGGTAACAAGTTCTCTCACCTTTTGCTCTTCTGAAAAGAATTTTATTTCTCCTTCACTTACGAAGCTGAGTTTGGCCAGATATAAAATTTTGGGTTGGAATTTATTTTCTCTAAGGATGTTGACTATAGGCCCCCTATCTCTTCTGGCTTATAGGGATTCAGCTGAGAGATCCACTGTTAGTCTGATAAGCTTCCCTTTGTAGGTTACCTTGCTTTCCTCTCTGTCTTTCTTTAACATTTTTCTTTCATTTTGATCTTGGAGTGTCTGATGATTATGTGTCTTGGGGAGGATCTTCTCGTGGAGTATTTTACTGGGATTCTCTGCATTTCCTGAATTTGAGCATTGGCCTCACTAGCTAGGTTGAGGAAGTTGTTATTGATGTTATCCTAAAATACATGTTTCAAGTAGTTTTCATTCTCCTGATCTCTTTCAGGTACATCAATCCATCATAGATTCAGTATCTTTACATAATCCTGTATTTCTTGGAGGTTTTGTTCATTCATTTTCATACTTTTTTTCTGCATTTTTTTCTGCTTGTCTTATTTCAGAAGTTCAATCTACACTTTCTGAGGTTTCTTCCTCCACTTGATCTATTCTGCTATTAATATTTGTGATTTCATTTAGTGTATTTTTCAGCTCTATCAGGTCAGTTACATTCTTCTCTATACTGGCTATTTTGTCTGTCAGCTCCTGCAATGTTTTATCATGATTTTTAGCTTCCTTGCTTTGGGTTACAGCGTAGTCCTGTAGCTCAATGAACTTCATCCCTATCTACATTCTGAATTCTACTTCTGTTATTTTAGCCATTTCAGCCTCAGCCCAGTTATGAACTTTTGCTGGAGAGATAATGTCATTTGGAGGAAAGAAGACACTCTGGCTTTTTGAGTTTTCAGCTTTCTTGTGCTGACATTTTCTCATCTTTGTGGGCTTATCTACCTTCAATCTTTGAGGTTGCTGATTTTTGGATTTTTTCCCCCAATTTTAACAGTCTGGCCCCTTTTTCACATGGTTGTTGCAATATGCTAGAGTCCACTCCAGTCTCTAGTTGCCTCAGATATTTCAGTACTTGGAGGTATCACCAGTGAAAGCTGTGAAATAGCAAAGATGGCAACCTTATCCTTCCTCTGGGAGTTTTGTCCAGGGATTTACAGATCTTTTGCTAGCCAGAATGCACTGGTGGGAGGTGGCTGGAGACCCTGGATGTAAGGTCTCACCCAGTCAGGACTTGGTTAAAAATGTAGTCTGGCCACATTTTCATAGAGCAGCTGTGCTGTGCTGGGGTTCCTCTTTAGCCCCTGGTCACCACAGACACTCTGAAGCCCAATGGCTGGACCAGCTAAGTCAACCAAACAGCAAAGATGATGGTCTGCCTCTCCTTTTGGGAGCTCCATCCCGGGGAGGCTTGAAACCTCTGTCAGCTGGAGAACACCGGTGGAGGTAGTCAGAGACCCTCATTTGGAGGCTCCAATCAGTGATGAGGAATAGGGTCAGGGATCTGCTTAAAAAGCAATCTGGCCATGTTTTCATGGGGTCACTGTGCTGTTCTGGGGTACCGCTTCCATGCCTGGTTGACTTGGGCTCTCCAAAGCCCAAAGGCTGAAACTACTATCTCACCCAAACACCAAAGATGGCAGCTTGCCCCTCCCATCGGGAGTTCTATCTCAGGGAGTTTTTGAATTTCTGTAGGCCAAATAACACCGGCAGGGGTGGCTGGAGGCCCTGGTTGGGAGGTTCTGCCCAGTGAGGAGGAACTGGTTCAGGGACCTGCTTAAAGAAGCAGTGTGACCACACTGTCACAGAGCAGCTGTGTTGTGCTGGGGTACCACTTCTGCCCCAATTGACTTTAGCTCTCCAAAGCCTGCAGGTTGGAATTGCTAAGTCACGCAAATAGCAAAGATGGTGGCCCACCCCCCCTCTGGAAACTCTGTCCCAGGGATTTTGAAATCTCTGTCAGCTGAAGAACACTGGCAGGGTTAACTTGAGGCCCCAGTTGGAAGGTCCTGCCTGGTGAGGAGGCATAGATTGATGACCCAATAAAGAAGCAGTCTTGCCACGTTTTGTTAGAGTAGTTGTGCTGTACTGGGGTATCTTTTTCACCCCTGTTCAGCTTGGGCTCTCCAAAGCCTGCAGCCTAGAATGGATAAGTTACTCAAACAATAAAGATAATGGCTTATCCATTCCCCTGGGAGCTCTGTACAAGGAAGATGCAACACTGCTACTGGTGGCTGGCTGGAATTCCAAACCAGTGGGTTTTATCTTGTGAGGTGCCATGGAAGTGGGTCCCACAGACCATTGCTGCACTCAACCCCCTGAATTCAGCCTCTTTCCTACGGCTATGTAAGGGGGTCTAACTTTCCTCTTTGCTGGTATTGCAGTTCCTTTTCCTGGAAGCCCAGGGCCAGAGTATCTAAAACTCTGGAGTTTTTATGTGTGCCTGAGCAGATGCTCTGTTGATACTCCATGTAGTTCTGTGTGTCAGACTGAAGGTCCTGGGGATGTTTGTTCATGAGGGAACCTCCTGACTCAAGGGTTGCAAATATCCATGGGATAAGGGTGGTTTTCCAGGTTGCACATTCACTCACCACTTCCCTGGATGGGGGAGGTTCCCTTGGCTCCATGTCACTCCTGGGTGGGCTGTCATTCTGCCTTGCCTTTCTCTGTTCTCTATGGGTCGAGTTGTGCCCTTGATTAGTACCCAAGCAAGTACCTGGATGTTTCTGTTGAAGGAGCTGTATTTACTTTCCCTTTCCATTCCTCTCTGTGAGAGCCGAAAACCTAAGCTGCTTCTAGTCAGCCATCTGGGCCACTGTCCACTTCTTTATTCCTGTATATTTTAAAACAAATAAAAGAGTGAAATTAGATTGTTTGTAACACAAAAAATAAATGCTTAAGATGGTAAGTATCACATTTACCTTCATGTAATTACAATACTTTGTATATCTGTATCAAAATATCTGATATACTCCGTAAATATATACACCTACTGGGTACAAAAAAGAATATTCAATTACATTTACTTCAAAGCTACCTTGTATACTTAGCCAAAAAGTGACATTTAGTGTATTGTATTACACATATTTATTCAACCAAACTTGCTAATTATTCAACATGCACAATATAATGGCATCAATATAGCCTAAGCCATAAAATGCCAGCACTATATAATGCCCCCATTTTGTCCATCACATTGTAAAATGTATTTATATATCTTCATTTCATTTCTTTATTTTCATTGATATATTTTTCCAGCTGTATTGAGGTATGAGTGATATGGATATTGTATATTTCAGATGTATGAAATGATTTTTAATATGCATATATTTTATGAAATAATCACATTAATCTAATTAAATTATACATCACCTCGATTAGTTATCATTTTAAAAAATCATTAATTTTTACATTTTTAAAACTTAAAGTATAGCAGACAAATGAAAATTGTACATATTTATGGTGTCAAATGTGATGTTCTCATGTATGTATACATTGTGAAATTGCTACATGAAGCTAATTAACATGTTTATCACCTCACATCTTTACTTTTTGTTGTAGTAACATTTAAGATCTACTCTCTTAGCAATTTTCAAGTGTACAACGCATTATTATTAACGATAGTCCCCATGCTGTAAAATAGATCGCCTGAACTTACTCATCTTAAATGAAACTTTACACCCTTTAACCAACATCTCCTCATCACCCAACCTCACTCCTACCTGCTGACAACCACTATCCTACCCTCTGCTTCCATATATTTGATTTTTATTAGATTTCACATGTAAGTGAGACCATACAGGACTTATCTTTCTGTGTGTGGCTTATTTCACTTAGCATAAAGGTCTCCAGTTTCAATCATTTTGTTGCAAATAGCAGAATTTCATTCTTTTTAAAGGCTGAATTATATCCAATTGTGTTTATATAACACATTTTTTTAATCTATTTATCTGTTGCCAGACTTATAGGTTCTTTCACATCTTGGTTATTGTAAATAATCCAGCAATAAACATGGAGTGCAGACATCTCTCCAAGATTGTGATCTTATTTCCTTTTAATGTATACCTGAAAGTGAGATTGCTGGATTATAAGGCAATTCTACTTATAATTTTTTTGAGGAAGCTCCGTATTGTTTTCCATAATGGTTGTACTTTTTTAAACTCTCATCAACAGTGCATAAGGGTTCCCTTTTCTCTACATTCTTGCCAACTTTTACCCTTGGACATTTTTTTGATAATAGCCATTCTAACAGGTAACAGGTGATATCTCATTTTGGATTTTGATTTGCATTTCCCTGATGATTAATGATGCTGAGCATATTTTCATACACCTGCTGGTCATATTTATGACTATTTGGGAAAAATGCCTGTTTGGGTCTTTTGCTTACCTTTTTTTTTCTTTTTTTTATTATTATTATACCTTAAGTTCTAGGGTACATGTGTATAATGTGCAGGTTTGTTACATATGTATACTTCTGCCACGTTGGTGTGCTGTACCCATGAACTCGTCAGCACCCATCAACTCGTCATTTACATCAGGTATAACTCCCAATGCCATTCCTCCACCCTCCCCCCTCCCCATGATAAGCCCCGGTGTATGATGTTCCCCTTCCCGAGTTCAAGTGATCTCATTGTTCAGTTCCCACCTATGAGTGAGAACATGCGGTGTTTGGTTTTCTGTTCTTGCCATAGTTTGCTGAGAATGATGGTTTCCAGCTGCATCCGTGGCCCTACAAAGGACACAAACTCATCCCCTTTTATGGCTGTATAGTATTCCATGGTGTATATGTGCCACATTTTCTTAATCCAGTCTGTCACTGACGGACATTTGGGTTGATTCCAAGTCTTTGCAATTGTGAATAGTGCCGCAATGAACATACATGTGCATGTGTCTTTATAGCAGCGTGATTTATAATCCTTTGGGTATATACCCAGTAATGGGATGGCTGGCTCATGTGGTAATTTCTCTAGTTCTAGATCCTTGAGGAATCGCCATAATTGCTCTTCTATAATGGTTGAACTAGTTTTATAATCCTACCCAACAGTGTGTGTAAAAAGTGTTCTCATTTCTCCACATCCTTCCAGCACCTGTTGTTTCCTGACTTTTAATGATTGCCATTCTAACTGGTGTGATGGTATCCTACTGTGGTTTCTGATTTGCATTTCCTCTGATGGCCAAATTTCGATGATGAGCATTTTGTTTCATGTGTTTGTTGGCTGTATGAATGTCTTCTTTTTGAGAAATGTCTGTTCAAGTATCCTTCGTGGCCTACTTCTTTTGATGGTAGTTATTTGTTTTTTCTTGTAAATTTGTTTTGAGTTCTTTGTAGGTTCTGGATATTAGCCTCTTTGTCAGATGAGAGTAGATTGCAAAAAATGTTCTCCCATTCTGTAGGTTGCCTGTTCACTCTGATGGTAGTTCTTTTGCTGTGCAGAAGCCTTTAGTTTGGGATCGAGATCCCATTTCCACACCTTTGGCATTCTCATACATTGCTTTTGGTGTTTTAGACATGAAGTCCTTGCTCCATGCCTATGTCCTGAATTTGCATTCTACAACCTGCAACAGGACAATTTGACTTCTTTCCTAACTGAATAATTTGATTTCTTTCTCTTCTGGCTCTGATTGCTCCTAGGCTAGAACGCCCAACACTATGCTGAATGGGAGGGTGAGAGAGGCCATCCCTTGGTTCTAGCCAGTTTTCAAAGGAATTTTTCCAGTTTTGGCCTATATTCAGTATGATATTGGCTGTGGGTTTGGCTTAAATAGCTCTTATGATTCTGAGATATACTCCAGCAACAATGTAATTTTATTGAGAGTTTTATCAGAAGGGCTGTTGAATTTTATCAAAGGCCTTTTCACCTATTGAGATAATCATGGTTTTTGTTCCTTGGTTCTGTTTATATGCTGGATTTCATATTTATTGATTTGTGTATGTTGAATCCAGCCTTGCATCCCAGGGACAGCTCTTACTGATCATGGTGGATAAGCTAGATGCTGCTGCTGATCCGCTCTGCTGTGCATTTTATATAGAGGATTTTGCATCGATGTCTACTGTGGGACGCTATTGGTTTAAAATTCCCTTTTGCTGGAGTCTCTTGCTGTGGCTCTCGTATCAGGGATGATGTTGGCCTCCCAGGAGTTAGGGAGGATTCTCTTTCCTCTATTGATTGGAATAGTTTCAGAGGGAATGGTACAGCTCCTAATCTTTTGCACTTTCCTATAGAATCTAGCTGTGAATCCATCTGGTCCTGGACTTTTTTTGGTTGGTAGGCTATTTATTATTGCCTCAATTTCCAGAGTCTGCTATTGGTCTATTCAGGTATTCTAGCTTCTTCCCTGGTTTAGTCTTGGGAGAGTGTAAGTGTCCAGGAAATTATCCTATTTCTTTCTAGATTTTCTAGTTTATTCTATGAGAGGTGCTTTTATAGTATTCCTCTGATGGTAGTTTGTATTTCTGTGGGGTGGTGATATCTCTCATTTCATTTTTATTGCACCTATTTTATCTTTCTCTTTCTTTATTAGTCTCTATAGTAGGCTCCATCAATTCTGAGTTGATCTTTTCTAAAACCAACTCCTGGATTCATTGATTTTTGAGGGTTTTTTTGATGTGTCTCATCTCCTTCTTAGTTCTAATTTGATCTTTAGCATATTTTTACCTCTTGCTAGCTTTGAATATGTTTGTTCTGCTTCTCTAGTTCTCTTTTTAATTGTGATGTTAGGTGCCACTTTAGATCTTTCCCAGCTCTGTGTGCATTTAGTGTTATAAATTTCTCTACACACTGGCTTTACATGTGTCTCTCGAGATTCTGGTATGTTGTATCTTTGTTCTCATTGCTCTTAAAGAATATCCTTTATTTCTGTTTTATTTCCTGCTATGTACCTAGTAGCCATTTAGGAGCAGGAGATTATCTGGCTCTAAGTGTAGCTTTTGAAACTGTTTTGATTGAGTTTCTCTTAGTCCTGAGTTCTAGCTTGATTGCACTGTGGTCTGAGAGACAGCTTGTTATGCACTTGCTCTTTGTACATTTGCTGAGGAGGCTTTACTTCCAATTGTGTGGCCAATTTGGAATAAGTGTGATGTGGTGCTGAGAAGAATGTATAATCTGCCACTCTAGTGGAGAGTTCTGTAGGATGTTCATTAGGTCTGGGTTTCTGCTGCAGAGATGAGTTCAATTCTTGGATATCCTTGTTAACTTTCTGTCTCCATTGATCTGCCTTAATGCTGACAGTGCTAAGCCCACACGCTTGTAAGGGAGTCTAAGTCTCTTTGTAAGTCTCTAAGGACTGCCATGAATCCAAGTGCTCCTACTAAGTATATATTTAGGATAGCTAGCTCTTCCTGTTGAATGATCCCTTTACCATTATGTAATGGCCTTTGTCTCCTTTTGATCTTGATGGTTTGAAAGTCTGGTTCTATCAGTGTGACTAGGATTGCAACCCCTGTTTTTTTTTTGTTCTCCCATTTGTTGGTAGATCTTCCTCTATCTTTTATTTCCTTTGACTCCTATGTATGTCTCTGCTTGTGAGATGGGTCTCCAAATACAGCAAACTGATGGGTCTTGACTCCATCCAGCTCTTAAGCCAGTCTCAGGTTCCTTAGAATTGGAGCATTTTAGTCCATTTTATATCATGTTAATATTGTTAAGTGTGTGAACTTGATCCTGCCATTATGATATTAACTGGCTATTTTGCATTAGGTAAATGCAGCTCTTCCTAGTCCATGGTCTTTATCTTTGCATGTTTTGCAAATTTGGCTGGTACTCTGGCTTGTCCTTTTTCCCCATGTTGAGTGCTTCCTTCCAGGTCTCTTTGTAAGACAGGCTCTGGTGTGGTGAGCAAAATCTTTTGCCATTTGATTATCTGTATGATCTTTGTTTCTCCCTTCACTCTAGGAAACTTCTAGTTTGGCTGATATGAAATTTGGGTTTAAAATTCTTTCTTTAAGAATGCTGAATATTGGCCCTTACTCTCTCTTCTGGTTTTGAGAGTTTCTAGATATCTGTTATTAGTCTGATGGCTTCTTTGTATAACTCCATCTTTCTTCTCTCTGGCTTCCTTAAGATTTTTACCTTCTCTATTTCAACTTCTGTGAATCTGGGTAAATTATTTGTCTCGGAGTTGCTCTTCTCGCAGGAGTACCTTTGTATGCTTCTGTATTTCTGGATTTGAATGTTGGCCTGCTCTTACTAGGTTAGAAGTTCTCCTGGATGATATCCTGAAGAGTGTTTTAACTTGGTTCCATTCTCCTCTCTACTTAGGCACTTAGCTAGACTTAGATTTGGTCTTCTTACATAATCCTATACTTCTGTATATTTTGTTCCATTCTTTTTCTTTCTTTTTTCTTTAGGATTTCTCTTCTCGCTTTCATTTCATTCCATTTGATCCTCATCGCTGGATACTCTTTTCTTCCAGCTGATTTCGAGTCGGGTTACTGGCTTGTGCATTTGTCACTTATTTCTCGTGGTCATGGCTTTTTATCTCTGTCATTTTGTTTTATGGCCTTTGCTGCATTTTAATTATTCTAGTTATCAATTCTTCCACTCTTTTTTCAAGATTTTTAGTTTCTTTGTGCTGGGTACGTAATTCCTCCTTTAGCTCTGAGAAGTTTGATGGACGGAAGCCTTCTTCTCTCATCTTGTCAAAGTCATTCTCCATCCAGCTTTGATCCATTGCTGGCGATGAGCTGCTCTCCTTTGCAGGGGGAGATGCGCTCTTATTTTTTGAATTTCCAGCTTTTCTGCCCTCCTTTTTCCCCATCTTTGTGGTTTTATCTGCCTCTGGTCTTTGATGATGGTGAAGTACTGATGGGGTTTTGGTGTGGGTGTCCTTCCTGTTTGTTACTTTTCCTTCTATCAGTCAGGACCCTCAGCTGCAGATCTGTTGGAGATTGCTTGAGGTCCACTCCAGACCCTGTTTGCCTGGGTATCAGCAGCAGAGGCTACAGAAGATAGAATATTGCTGAACAGCAAGTGTACCTGTCTGATTCTTGCTTTGGAAGCTTCCTCTCAGGGGTGTACTCTACCATGTGAGGTGTGGGGTGTCGGTCTACCCCTTCTGGGGGATGTCTCCCAGTTAGGTTACTCAGGGGTAAGGGACCCACTTGAGCAGGCAGTCTGTCCGTTCTCAGATCTCAACCTCCGTGTTGGGAGATCCACTGCTCTCTTCAAAGCTGTCAGAGTCGTTTGCGTCTGCAGAGGCTTCTGCTGCTTTTTTGTTGCTGTTGTTGTTGTTGTTTAGCTGTGCCCTGTCCCCACAGGTGGAGTCTACAGAGACAGGCAGGCCTCCTTGAGCTGCTGTGAGCTCCACCCAGTTCGAGCTTCCCAGTGGCTTTGTTTACCTACTTAAGCCTCAGCAATGGCAGGCGCCCCTCCCCCCACCTCGCTGCCGCCTTGCCGTTAGATGGCAGACTGCTGGGCTAGCAAAAAGGGAGGCTCCGTGGGCGTGGGACCCTCCCGGCCAGGTGTGGGATATAATCTCCTGGTGTGCCCATTTGCGAAGACCCTTGGTAAAAAGTGCAGTATTGAGGTGGGAGTTATCCGATTTTACAGGTGTTGTGTGTCTCAGTTCCCCTGGCTAGGAAAAGGGATTCCCTTCCCCTTTGTGCTTCCCAGGTGAGGCGATGCCTGGCCCTGCTTCAGCTCTTGCTGGTAGGGCTGCAGCAGCTGGCCAGCACCGATTGTCCGGCACTCCCTAGTGAGATGAACCCAGTACCTCAGTTGAAAATGCAGAAATCACCTACCTTCTGTGTTGCTTGTGCTGGGAGCTGGAGACTGGAGCTGTTCCTCTTCAGCCATCTTGCTCCGCCCCCTCAATAGCATCTTTTGCTTATTTTAAAATTGGGTATTTATTTTGCTATTTAGTTGCATGAGTTCTTGATGTATTTTGAATATTAACTCGTTATTGGATATATGGCTTGCAAATATTTTCTTTCATTCCTTAGGTTGCCTTTTTCACTTTGTTGATTGTTTCTTTTGTTGAGCAGATACTTTTTGGTTTGATGTAGCTTTTCTTGTCCATTTTTACTTTCTTCGATTTTGCTTCTGATACTATATTTTAAAATTATTTATAAGAGCAATGTCAAGGAGATTTTCTCCTTTTCTTTTCAAGGAGTTTTTACAGTTTTAGGCCTTAGGTTTAAACTTTTAATCCAATTTGAGTTAATTTTTGTGTATACAGTAAGATAAAGATCCAGTTTTATTCTATTGCAAGTGGATATTCAGTTTTCTCAGTACATTTTATGAAGAGACTATCCTTTCTCCACTTGGTATTTTTGGCATCTTTTTCAAAGATAATTTGACCATATATGAGTCAATTTATTTCTGGTCTTCCTATTCTGTTTCACTGATCTGAATGTCTGCTTTTAACCAATTCCATACCGTTTCAATTACTATAACTTTGTAATATAGTTTGAAATCAGAACTATGATGCCTCCAGCATTTTTTCTTCTTGCTCAAGATTGCTTTAGCTACTTGGGATCTATCATAGTTCCATAAACATTTTAGAATTTTTTTTTTTTTTTTAGAGCAGTTTTTTTTTTTAATTTATTTATTATTATTATACTTTAAGTTGTAGGGTACATGTGCATAACATGCAGGTTTGTTACATATGTATACTTGTGCCATGTTGGTCTGCTG